>NW_008580884.1:36365-69983 GCF_000691845.1 Merops nubicus | reverse complement strand
TATGATTCTATGATTCTATGATTCCAAGCAAAAGTGTTGGTTTTGTCTTTTTTTTTTTTTTTTTTTCCTAAGGTCATAAAAGCTCAACATAATATATATACATGTTGACGAATAAGTTAGAAAATCTGTTACCAAATGAAACAGAAATTTTCCTACATAACTGTGGCTTCTCTGGAGAGTTGGAGAAATCTCTGCTTTTAGCAAACTACCAAGACAGAGAATCTGTTTAAGACAGTCAAAAAATAATTTTTACCATTATTAGCAAAAGACCACGGGCTTTATATGGACCAGAAAGAACAAAGTCTTGGATAAAGCTTGTCTTGGATAAAGCTCTGTGTTAGCTTTAGCTAACACAATTGGTTCATTGTCCTGAGCCCAGGTTTGGTAAGGTGAATCTGAGTTGAATGGCAATATAGAAAATTAAGGAATCAATCCTCTGGAGACATGTATTTTAAAATAGTAAAACAAAGATTCAAAATTCATAAATGATACAGTTTAATCACTAAGCCAGAAAGATTTTTTGAAAAATTTAAGGCTTATCCTTCATAAAATGTAACTTGTCCTTTCACAACAACAAGCTGTTATAAGATTAGAAATAGTTCAGAATGTCTTGATATAGACATCCAGATAACAGGGTAGTCATTAACCTTTGTGAAGGCATTAGCATTTACACACTAAATTACATATCTTCATTAGAGGACATAATCAGGGATATCCATCTGCCTGTCTATATACACACTTCCACCCCCTGCCGATGAAATATGCCCTATTATAGAAATATGTTTATACATCTATATGTAACCTTATGGACCACTGTGATGGATTTGTGCCTGGTAGAGGAGTGGGCTATTAGTGTGGCTCTTGTAAGAAGATTCAAGAAGTTCCCCCAGCTCCACACTGGACCTAACTCTGGCCATGGCTGAGCTAGTCAGCGTCTCTGACATAACATATTTCAGAGGGGAAAAATCTGTTGAGTGGAAACAGAGAAAGACAATTATCTGGATATCAAGAGGGGATAAGAGGGAGGAGGAAAGCATGCCAGAGTAGCCATTCCCCTTCATCCCATGGTGAGATAGCAGACTGAGTCCTTTCAGCCCTTAGAGATCAAGAGTGGGACAGAATCCTGCCTGCAGCTCATGGAGAACTGCTCCCAAAGAAGTCTATGACTCTGAGGGAAACCCATGCTGGAGCGGTCTATTGCTGAGAGGACTGAAGACCATGGAGGAGACCCAAGCTGACCAGAGAAGTCTGTGAAGGACTGTCTCCCATAGGAGGGACACCATGTTGCAGAAGGGGAGGACTGTAAGGAGTTTTCCCCTTAAGGAGGAAAGAGCAATAGCAAACAACATGGGACAGACTCATCACAACCCACATTCTCTGACTCCCTGCACTGTTGGGGGGAGGAGGAAGAGAATTTGGAGCTGAGCCTGGGAAGAGGGGAAAGGTTGGGGGAAAATGTTTTAATGATCCGGTTGTATTTATCAGTCCCCTGCTCTGGTTCAATTGGTAAATTGGTGGTGGTTTTGCTGGTTAAATTAAATAGATATTGTTTCCCCAAGTCAAGTTTGTCTTTTGCCTGTGATATTTTTCTCTTGCCCTAAGAAATTAAGATTGGAAAGCTGTTGGAAGTAATATAAACACTGAAGAATGTGTAAGTGTTCTTGCATATAATGATGGAAAGATATTATTTTTTTCCCCTGACTTTAACCCTCGTGCAGGAGAATGTGAATACATCCCAAAAATGCCCTGGACACCTGTTATGGATCAATAGGAATTTAACGGGAGCCTGTGGACACATATATAGAATATGACCTGAATCTTCTGAGTCTTGGCTTATATTTACAAAATATTTCCACTACTGACAAGGAAATTAAAGAGCTTTTTAAGTTTTGACATTCTTTACATGTATCCATTTATCTGCTTTGCGAAGTACTCATGAGTCTACTTTTCAAAGCAAGGTAGAGATTATTGAATGATCATAGAATTCAAAGACTGGGACATGAACAAAAAGTAAGCAAATCAGATGACATTCATAATAGAATAGGAAGTTCTTTGCAAAACTATACTTGTCAATATTTGCATAAGTTTCAGGTATCACTAGAAAATTTGGAATTACTATGTACATGTTTATTTATGGACTAGATTGTCTTCTTGCATTGTGGCTTGGTTTCCTCTCCCACCAGCTAAATTAATATGCCCTAGGAATAAGAAATTATTGCCTTCATGTTGAACACTAAGAGAAGATTTCTCCTTAACACATAGGAACTGACTGCAAAACATTGTTGTTAACCAGAGCTTAATACATTCAAATTATTCAAGAGTCTTCTGTATTTTGTTTGTTATATTGCTAGTCACTTTATTTGATTTATTAGTTCCCAGGAAGTAAGAACCAGGTGAATTTATCAAATTTATCTGGCTATGTAAATTGTAGACAAGTCCACCAATGAGAACAATACATATTTTATGAAAAAAGAAAAAAAAAAATGGTTTTATTACAAAACCCAAAGTTGTAAAATGTAAGCACAATGCAAGAAAAATACAGACCAGTACTGTGAGTCTTCATGCATTTCTTGAATAGCATTGCCAAATCAAACTCTTTCCACCTTTTCCTTCCTCACAATTAAGTTTTGCCCTCTCCTGTATCTTCATCTAAACTTTCCTGTAATATCCATTTGTGAGGATGAATTGTGAGTTTGGTTATAGATCTGATCTTGCCTTTTTTTTTTTTTTTTTTTTTTTTTTTTTCCCCTGTTTGAGGTGTGTTTGTTTAGGGTTCTCCACCACTAGCAAAATCAATTTCATAAACTAATTCATTCCGTGAATGAATAAGTATTGTTGTACTTTTTAAGTTGATATATATAAATGTAAGTATAAATGGGTATATATATTAATACATGGCATTATTTATATAGTTATGAATATACAATGCCTATACTATACCTGCACTATTTAGGAAGTGGGAGATTGCAGAGAAAGTGTAGGATTGAACAGTAGAGTAAATCTAGGATACATGTTTTTGTATGGCTGCCATATACAGAAACTTATTTTTTTTAAGGTGTACGGAACTGAAAATTACTGTCACCATCACTTAAAAAATTTAACTTATAAAAGCTGACATGAAAACACAGTTTTATTTAATCTAGTAGTGTTAATCTTGCCACAAGCAACCTCAGAAAAGAAATTAACATTTTCATTTTTTTTCAGTGATCTTTCTCTTATATAACATTTATTTCATTTAGAATTCCCATATTCTCATCTTCTAGATCTTCAAAGTATGTAGTGATGATTTTGGGTTTTTACTGCTACAAGTGAAGATTCAGTGACAGGTCACTGTCACCAAAAAACTCTGAACTGACTACAGTCCCTTCAAATTTTGGTCTCTGAGATTTGTTTTCCCTTTTGCATGATTTCTCTTGCATTTATGTTGCTGATGCTTCAGTGCATCAGTTTTCATTGAAATGGGTTTATTTGATAACTAAATATTAAAGAGCTTTATAACACTGTAAAAACTGTATATTATCAAGAACACAATCTTATTATGGATTTTGCTCTCCACAGAAACCATACATATCAATGGTACAAATGGAGGAAGTGACACACATTTTGTCCAAACTTCTACCTTGAACTGTTAGTGCCACAACGATGCATAAGAGAATATGGATGTAGACTAAAGTATTGAAGTTCACGTACCTGCTGATATATGGCTACTTTGAAATCTGGAGAAAAAAAAATATCATATATAGGAGCCACTTTCTATGATGAGATATATTGCCCAATCAACAGCAGTATTTTTTTTTTTCCCCAAAAGGGAAACATAAGGACAAAAAGAGGCCAGGCTTTCATGTGATGCAGTGTGCTTGTGAGATGAAATACAAAATGAAACTGACTTGAAATGTTTCATATTTGTTCTATGCACAAAGGTATTTGGTTCTGCTTGTTGTTTTGTTGTTTTTTTCTTATATATATCAATCTAAGTGAAATCAAGTGCTGCCAATGTAATTTCCTTTGCATTTTCCTCACTTGAAATTTTAAAGTCAGAGAAAATTAGATTTCTCTGTCTTTGATTTTGATAAAATCTAATGTCAATTCAAAATTCCCAATCTGTTTAGCTGTATTTCTTCAAACCCAGGCGTGAGACTGAATACAGACAATAAAGCTATACGTCCTACATTTTGATATTAGCATACATATTCTACTACAGATTCTGTTATTTTTGCCTTCTTACAACAGCACAATTTAATAGAATATTGTTTATTCTCCTTATTATTCAACACACTGAGAAACAAAATGAACATTTAAAAATGTTCCTTTTTTAATCCCTTCATTTTTTACTTACATCAATAGCAATTTAAAATTATGCCTGCTCTTTTCCAGGTATTATAACAGGTTTTATTATAAATCATTGTGTTCATGTTCTGCAATGCACTATATTAATAACTTGAGTTAGAACATCATGACCATATGCCCATCACTGCAAGGAAAGTCTACCTGAGAGTTGAGGTAGGGTGAAACAGAAAGTAAATTACTGTAAGAATTACTAAACACTGAAAAATCTATTTCATGGCAAAGAACGACCAAGATTTTATGTTAATTGGTTAAAAGATTTAATAGAGCCATACTCTCAGAACAACCAAAACTGCATATAACATGCATATACTAAAATAGCATCTATTGTTTTTGTTCTGTTTGTTGTTTTTTTTCTATAAGAATTTTAACTAACAAATGAAAATTATAATGGATTTTAAACATGAGCAATGTAAATCATAAACGGATGGGGAGATTGCACCTGTTTAAAGCTGTAAATAGAATTTGACATATCAAACTCACTCAAGTTTGTTATTCTATTCACAAAGATATAAATTCTTCATCAAATTTTATTACCAGACTGACAATATAATTTAGCTGTAGCACTTAAATGGTAATTAAACCATCAAATGTTCACGCTTGGTAGTTAGGTGTTATCATGTGCTGTATTTGTATTATCTATTTTCCTGGCAGAAGGTATACAGAAAGATTTCCTACTTTTTAGGATAGTAAAGCACCCTAAAATAAAACCTATGTCTCTCTGTTCTGAACTTTTTTTGTCAACTTTCTGACCAATCAGCATGACACTATCTTCTATTCATATTTTTTTTTCTATACTCTTTCAAATAACCACCATTTTTTTTGGCCTAAAACTTGTTGTTCATCTGATATTTTTTATACCCTCCTGTCCATAGCCTGCTAGCTGGTATTATAATTAACCTACTCTAAACAATTCTGTACCATTATAGCTTTTGAGATGCCTTTTTGATAAACTCTACCTAAGAAAAATCATTTACAAATTATTTTATATCTGTCCCACAATTTCAAACTTGAGGAAGCACGTTGAATCTCACAGTTACCTGGTGTTCTTAATAGCTTGTATAAGGAACTTCATTTAAAGGCTCTGGGAGTTCATGAGTGTAGTTGCGTGTGTTAGACAAAACATCTTTATGAAACTATTACTACACAAATAAATGCTACGAGAAAATGGAGCAAAGCATGTTATGAAACCACACAAATGTCAACATTAAAAGACCAGAAGATAATGATTTCTGGTTAAAAAAAAAATTTAAAAAAAAAAAAAATTCATTTATAGAAAGAACTCTATTGCAAGAAAGGTTTCTAAGTTTCTAAAATCCATCTCAACTCCAAGCTCATTTTTTTGGTGGGTCTTGTGATCTATGTCATGAATATTGATTCTGATGTAATGGCAAACATGTCTTCAGCAGTGAACTTTTGTCTTCCCAATCACTGTATCTGTTGTCACTCAACTGGAAGGAGTTTGAAATTAGAGATGGGTAACCTCAGTGACTGGAGTGCAGTCAACTCCTTTTTTATTGAAAAAAAAAACCAACAGTATGACAGTGGTTAAAAATCCTTGGCCTGTGATTCCTATCAGCTCTAATATTAATGACTGCGGTCAGCATTATGACAGTACCTCAAAAAGCACAATATAATCTGTGTCAGTTAATATTGTAACAAGCACTTATCTATACTTGGCAAAAACTTGTCTAATATTACTTCATGAGAAGATAGGAACGATTACCTATTGTGAATTATTTCTAGCTCAATGGGTCCATCACATTTCAGGTTGTCAAGGAAGGGATGCAACAAATAGATGGGCTTGAGATTGTGGCGTAGACTTCATCATGGACACCACTGCAGAGGTTATTCATGAATTTGACATGTTGCCATCAAGCAAGCCAAGCAGTTAAAGGCCCTTGTAGTATGGAGGGCAATGACTGAAATATAAATACAGAGAGGCCTGGAAGATTGACTGTATCACACTCCCACAAACCCACCAAGGCAAGTGCCACGTGTTTACAGTGGAGCAAGCAACCATGGGATGGCTGGAAACATATCCAATGACCCATGTCACCATCCACAACACCACTCTGGACCTTGAAAAGGAAGTCTTATGTCAACACAGCACCCTAGGAGGAACTGAGCCACACAACAGGACTCATTTCCAAAACAGCCCCATAGAAGCCTGGGCCAAAGAGCATAGGATTGAGTGTGTGTATCACAGCCCCTACTGTGCATCAGTCCCCAGGACAACTGAACAATACAATGGATAGCTAAAGCTAAACTGAAAACAGTGTCAGATGGGACCTTCAAACGTTGGGGGACACATTTGGCAAAGGCCACTTGGTTAGTTAACACAAGATGATCTGACAATCAATCTGGCCCTGACCAATCAGAAGTCCCACATACTGTAGAAGGGAATAAAGTCTCTGTGGTGCACATGAAGAATATATTAGGGAAGATGGTCTGGGTTAGTCCTGCCTCAGGCAAAGGCAAACCCATCCATTGCTTTTGCTCAAGGACCTGTTTGCACATGGTAGGTGATGTCGGAGGATGGGGAAGTCCAATGTGTACTTCAAGGGGATTTATTTTTGTGTGGGAACAGCCAGTGAACTAAATTGTATGTTGCTAATTGTTAAATAACTCTGCTGGGCATGACATAGATTGTATAGAATAAGGGGTGGATAATGTTAGGATGGTGTCAATTTTCACCAGAAACTGAGAGGAGTCCACAGCCAGGTTAGGTAACTGAACCAGCCAATGGGATATTTGATACTTAAGGCTAGAAGGAAGGCTGGGCAGGGTGTATAGGTCTCTGGCACAGAGCTAATCAGTCTGTGTGTTCTGTATCACTTGCTTTATATGTTGTTTCATTACTATTATTGTTACTACTGTTGTTTCTTCTCCTCTTGCATTGTTCTGCTAAATTCTCCTTGAGAAATTGTCTTTTTTCTCCCTATTCTCCTTCGCATTCCACTGGCGGGTGAGGGTGGGGGGGTGTGAGCAAGACGCTCAGCTCCCAGCTGTCTCTAAACCATGACACCACTTCAACAAGTAAGCTGTTGAAGTGATTGCTCTTGAAGTAACTGTGAAGTCAAGTGGTAGCTGCCAAAGTTATTTCTACTTTTTAAGATATAGATCATGCTCTCACTAGATAAGGAGATAATCTAGTAGTTTAGCACCATCAGAAGGACACAGTTCTGCTTTTTTTATCCCTTTCTAACCTACCCTTTCAATTTCTGATTTTATATGTTTTGCATTTAAGTTGTGTCTTATTTACTTATTGCACTGCTCCCTGAGATGGTTTAACTCACTTCCTCATCAGAAAAACAAAACAGAAAAAAATGCCAAAAAGATGGCTAAGTTTTTGTTGTGTTATGGTTTGGCTTGGTTTTTTGTTTTTTGTTTTTTTTTTTTTTTAATGGACGAGTACTTTGAATTAATTTATGAAAGAGACTGAAAAAAACCAGAGCCAGAACAAGGTAAGTAAAACATCAAAAAGTAGAATGGTACAAGAGTATTTGTTCTGGAAGTGACAGGGAGAGGAGAGGAAATTTCATCTTTCACTATATCTCTGGTGGTGTGAACTATCAGGTTATGTTATTGCAAACAGAATCACAGCATCAGTTTTCATCTCTCAGCTGGAAGTGTTTCCAATACTGAGCTTTATACTTCATTGGCATACACATGATACAGATGTATCAGATAACACCATACAGCTCGTTTGATCTGGAAGCTAATATAGGCACTAAGTACAATATGAGCCAACAGTGTACATATTAGGGCAAATAAGGGGGAAATGACATCTTGGGAAGGTAAGGAAAATGTTATAATCAGGAAGTCAGTGCAGCACCAGGATAGGTTTTCCAGAGAGACTTTACATCCCTGGGGGCTTCAGTTAATCAAATTCTACTTAGGCAAGATTCAGGTAGATAACAGTACATCTGACTGGAATCTGTGTTGCCATCACCTGGTCTTCAGCCATTTAGACCAGAGGCCCCTTCAGTCAATATTCATGTGATTCTGCAGTTCTGTGACTTTCCTTTTTTATTCTGCATTCATTGTACTATAAATGGCAAGCACTGGAAAGGTTGGTCTGAAGTCCTTTCCTGTCCAGGAGGTTACCCAGGAATGTTGTTTCTAAGTGCTCTGAATATTTTCTTACCATTATTGTTCATGAGGCTTTGAATTCACACAAATAGAATTACAAATTAAGTATATAATTGTAATTTATAGGTTTTTAAAAATTTATTTCATTTAATTTCATTTTAAGGTTGGTGGTCAAGGACTCCTCTAACAAGCTGCCTGAACTAGGTAGAAAACAAACTCTATAATCTTTGATTCTTGTCAGGCAAATTTATATCATCCAACAATAATCCTGCAGCCTTTTAGGAGTTAACAGAGAAAAGTCTTCAGCATAAACAATTTAAATGAGACATTTCAGAGCAGATTCAACTGCCTTTTTCATGTTTCCTTTAACAATCTCACTTCTTAGCAAGAATTCAAGATGCTTGTGTACAGTAAGTTTTGATGAGCTTTAATTTGTACTCGGAGAACTATAAACACTGTGTTTTTCTGAATAAATGCTCCACTTCAATAACTGTTCTGCACTGATTTGTTTACTTATTTTCTGATGTAATTTTTTTGCTGTTGTTATGGTACTAATGGTAACATCAAGTTAGAAGACAACATATTAATAAATAAATGCAGGTTTTCACTCATTTAAAGTAATAAACTTTTTCCATTTTGGAAAAATTTCCAAATTGGCAGTTATTAAATCATGCAGCCCCACTGACACATTTTTAGTAATCAATGGCACAGAAGCTTTCAAGTTTTGTGAAGAAATATTTAGGAATTTTCTCCAGCTAGAGGCTCAAAGTTTTTTGTGGTGCATGAACTTGCCTATCCACACACAAAGTCAGTAGTGGCCAAAATTAGATGTCATAACGAGATGATTGGTGTTGATGTTTACAAAATTAATTGCTAGGCTAATTCCAGGAGAAGGGTTCAAATGTTCACAAAATAATTGGCAGAGCTAGATAGACTCAGCAAAAAGGTGACTGACCATTTAGTAAAGGCAACTACACTTTCAGCTGTGCCTTCTTGTGTCAGCCTCAAGGATAGGTTGTATTTGAGGAGCCGTGCTGTAACCTAGAAATTCTCTGTCTAAATTCAGGTATTTAGAGAAGAAAAATATAAGAAACTATAACTCTGGAGATCAGCAAGTCTGTTTTAATAATTTATTTCAGCTAGCTGTCTTTGAGAGGTTTCCTGCTTTTCTCGTTACTCATTTTAAAATTATGAGTATGATATGCACTATTAGCCACATACCTTATATGCTACTGTTTGCAAACAAAGACAGAAAAAAATAAGGCCAAAATAAGTGTTTGAGAACTCAGAACACGTGGAAGTTAAACCTGATGATAAGTTGAGCTCACTGTACTTAGAGAAGCAAAGTTGTTTTTTTTGTTTTGTTTTGTTTTGTTTTTTCTTTGCAACATACTAGAAGAGTTTTCTTTGGAAAAATTTAGGAGTTGCACCCACACAGCTTCACTAAATGTTGACGTTAAAATGTCTGGTTTACCCTTAATTTCTTTTCTTTGGAAGGTATTCTGTATGCTGTTCTGTTGTTCAGACGAAAAATGGCATCTGCTCAAACAGAAAAGTCAGAAATAGAAGTGTTAAAACAGTCTACCAAGAGGATTTGCTTTAGATTAGAAGACAGCAATACTTTCTAACAGCTTTCAGTGTTATATTACATCTTCTTATTACCACATATATAACAAGTGGAAACTTATGGAATTTTCTAAGATGAATTTGCATCTCATTTTTTAAGTTTTATATAAAACTTCCATTACTTACAATATAGCTATAATTTATTCTTATCAGTATACAGTAAAAAAAAAAAAAAAAAAAAAAAAAAAAATTTTTTTTATAAAAAAAAAGAAAAAAAAAAAAAAAAAAAAAAAAAAGTAAAAATCAGTTACATAGTAAAACTTGTGGTTTATTTATAGACTTTTGGAGAACTTTTTAACCAAAATCTACTTGAAAAATGAGTGAATGACAGAATATGTATGATGATATAATGTGTTTTTTTTTTTTCTTTTGTCACCAGCACCTGTGATCTATTTGATGAGGAGGTCATTAAAAGTTAGAAACTGCAATGATAAATGTAAAAAGAACACAGAAGTTGGCAGTTTTATGTACTCTCATATCCACATTTAGAACACCAATAAGAAAAAAAAGTCAAACCCTTTGGGTATTGCTTGATCTAGACTATTGCCGTTTAAACTTTACAAAGAAAGGCAAAATTCTGGGAATGGAAGTTTACTGGGAAGGTGATGGGGTTAATACCCTTGTAGGTGTCCTGGTAAGTGAGAAAGAAGTGCAGCCATTGCAGTAATGTGAGTGTTACAGAGTACATTTATCGTCTCTCTTCTCTTTTCGATAATAACTTTTAAAACTTCAAGGAATAACAGCCTCCCTCAAGATTTTCTGAAATACTTGTATTCTATTGGCAGTTTGAGGTATAGGACAAAAATGAGACCTTGAGAGGCGGGTTACGCTTCGTATTTATCAAAGTCACCTTTTACTACCTCAGAGTCCTCTATAATTATATCCCATGTGTAATGTCTGCACTGTCTTTTCCCAAAGAATTCAGAAAAAAAAATAGTTGCACAGTCTTTTTTTATTTTTTTTTTCTCCTCAAGAATCTTGTGTTACCTGGGAGTTTTTATTATTATTTCCTTCTGTACTGGTTTGATATCAACCAATTCCTGGAATGTTTTGAGATTCTTGAACTGTTCTGGATGAAGAAAAGCTATGGGTACTTTTATGTCTTGGAACTTCAAAACAAACTAATTATTATTTGTGGGGGGAACCCCTACTCAGTTAAATTCCAGTATGCCAGGTAGACATGGAACAGGACACAAAGCTTTTATCTAAATTTTATAAATTAATAGCTCTATATCTGTCAAGGTTTAGGGTCAGGGCTGCCTGCTAGACCTATAAAAGCTGATGTCTCTTAACTCCTCTCCTCCTCCAAAGGTGAAGAGAAAGGGAATAAAGGGGACTGACTTATGGATTAGAAAACTAAAGCAGCTGTAATGAAAATAATAATAATAAAATACAACATATGCAAATACATACAAACCCAGTATCGAACACAACATCCCCACCCACCCTCCCCTGACTCCCTGCCCTCTCTTTCCCCCCTCCTCCCCATGGGACCGTCACCACTGATGCTGTAGAGCAGGTCCTGGGGGAAGTCCCAGACTGGACTCAGTGGTAGATGGGAACACATGGATCAGGATTGAAGGCAGAACGGACAGAGTCGTCTTTGTATGCCATCATTGAAGAAAGCTTGACTTTCATGTTATGTCAGCTTTATTCTGAGTATGACATATATATGTAGGTTGAAATACATTATTGGTCAGTTTAGGGGAACCTGTTCTGGCTGTTCCTCCCTACAGGTGCAGGCTTTTGCTTTCTGCATCCCCAGCTTGGTACACAAGAATTAGCAGTGACCTTGTTCTACACACCAATCCTTGGTAGCAACTCTAAACATGGAGTTTCATCAATGATAGAAGCAGACACTTTCTGAAAAAAATATGCCGTTCACTTCAGAAAGTGCAATGAGTTGGAAGAGACTGAGCTGAAAAGTAAAATCGTTGATAAGAATTAATCCTGTTCTAACTGTAACCAGGACCCTAACTCTGGATCTAGTGCAGTAACAAACAATATCAAATCAATATGAGTGATGTTACCTTAAATTTAGCTAAAAACTTTTTAAAAGTATTGGAACTGCTGAGTTTTACTGGTTAAGTAACTCAGGTTTGTTTCTTAAAACATGACAAACATCAATTCTATGGAAAGCAAAGCTTCTAAATTTACATAATTCACCTGCAATATTAATTTACTTGATCTATATCTATCTTACAAAAACATTATTATATTGAACCCAATAGTTGAGACCTTTTTCTTATCCATATATGCAATAAGGTGCTATGACTTCTTCTGCAGATTTTTTTTCCAGGTATTAAGGCCCCTGAAAATACAAAAAATTATTACCTGAAAGGATGCCTAGTTCCATACGACAAGTCCATCTTAAAATGTAGAAGACATTTTTCTTTTTCTTTTTTCTCTTTTTCTTTTTTTTCTCTTTTTCTTTTTTATTTTTTCCTGTTTTTTTCTTAAAGGCTTCCTGTTGTATAGCCTTATGAAGCAGATAACACCTACTGTGAAGTAGCTTTAAAAATACACATTAATTGGTTTATGATCTGTAGTGCAGGACTTGACTAGAGAGATGTAAATTCTCTTTGTTTTTGATAAAATAGCTGCAAATTTTCTTTCTTTCTTTCTTAGAGCACAGATTTGATGCCCTCTAGTGACTGACCACTTGGTTTGATACTTAAATTTACAGAAGAGGGTGGACTGGGTACAGATGTGAGTAGATCTTGCATATCAGATTGACAGTTTTCTGATTCTAATAATTTTAATTCTTTCTTTCTTTGCCAATAAAAATTATTCTAAAATGATCTGAACCTCCTTCCCTCTGTCAAATAGTATAAAAAAAGAAAATATAGTTAAAACTATGAGATAAGATAGTGAAAAACGGACTTGGAAGTTTTATTTATTTATTCCAAATTAAAGCCATTTCTTCTTCACAGGTTGAGAGAATTTGTTCATGCATATTGTCATGCCAACAAACTCTGCTGACTATGAAAGCACACTGCAGCTACCATTTGTTAGAGAGCACATTATAACTGTCTATAAAATCTATTAATTCTGTGGTACTCTGTCATCCACTTTTCTTTTTTGGAAACATACCACTAGTGCATTAAACTTTCATCTTGTATTTTAAGGGGTTATCTGGCACCCTCAGATGACAGAACACAATAGCTGGAAAAATATATACTAAGCTACCTATAATAATACATACTAAACTATGTGGGAGTGGTGTTTTATAATGTAAAGTTTCTTTGCAATTTTTCCAAATTTAACAGACAAGGATTTTTATTTTTTTTTTCACATTTAAATAAAATCATCAGTACCTCACATTGTTTTGCCTTTAAATATATCTTCCTTCTGATAATTCTTTAACAGAATTAAATTCAATCTTGGGTTTTAAAAATGTTGGTGATATAGAATCAGCTTGTCATTTCTATGAAATTTGCCAGAGAACTGTAAATTTTAGAAGCCAAGTCAGTGTTGACTTCTGTGCAGCATAATGTGACAGATGTTCTTATGATGCTAGAGATGTAACAAACTATCTGTAAGTAATTTGAATAACTGGTGAAGCAAGTTATATCTGACAACACCAGGAAGTTATGAGCATGAGGAGAGGTATAATGGGACCTCCTGTGGCTAACTAGGAGGGAAAATAGCATATTGCATTGCTCTTCTTCTTACTTAAAACCTCAAATATATTTTAAACTATATGCATTGTAGCTATATCAAAAAAAAAAAAAAAACAAAACCAAAACCAGAAAACAACAAAACCCCACCTTTTATGTTGTTTACAAGAGAACTTACCATAAAAAAAAAAAAAAAAACCAACAAAAAAAAACCTTGAAGGAATGAGAGTTAAATAATTCATAGAACAAAACTAACAACTTGTCAGTTTTTAATACTATTCTCATAATTTCTTAGAACTCAGTAAGTATAGAGGACAAGAATATTTTATTTTAACAGTGTTGGACTCTGAGCTGCTGGAGCAACTTTAGTTTGAGCAGTTTCTTGCCATGCTTGTGTTGGAATTTATGTCTATAGCAGCATCTGGAATATGGAAAACAACTTGTTTATTTGGAAGTTAAAGATTATTTATAAGAATGTGATCCAAAGGTAGAATTCTACTCCTTTTTTGATTAAAATTCAGGGAGGTAGGACAAACATTCTTGAAGATCTGTGCAGTAGAAAGATTTCTGCCACAATAGGCAGGAACAGAGCAGTTTTAAACAAAGCAATGTTGTCAGTTGCTCAAGGCAGCAAACTGCAGATGAAGGCACAGTCAGGTACTGTTGTGTATGGAGGCCTGGATTTTAGCAAAGCAAAAAGCAGTGATAACATAGTGGCAGGAAAAGGTTCTTGATATTTTATTTTGGCATTCATGAATAAATAAGTGAAAGAATGAAAGGAAAAGGAAATAACAAATCAATGCTTGATCGCCATCACTGTAGGGTTTATTACTATTGTGTTTGCTTGCATGTTGTCTTTCTCCTTAGTCTTTGTCTAGTTTGGGACTTCCGAAGTAACCATTTTTTCTCCATATCCCAGCAGAATATTTGAATATTTAGAAAAAAAAAAATCCCTTATTATTGAGAGTTATAAATTATCTCTAAATCTTGTTCCTAATTTTCATCTGATTTTTTTTATGATAAATTTTCAATGTTTTGTTAATGAATAACAGTAGTTGTGGTGGCCTTTAAAGTTTCCAAATGTAGGTTTGCTGTTGGTTTTTAAAAATGTTACCATCTCATTTATCCATTATTCCTGACACATCTACTAGTAAACAACACTAGTTGCCCTGGATGTGTGATCAGAAAAAAAAAGCTAATCCTCACCATTTGTACAACAGCATGTGCTGACTATGCAAACAACCATGAACCTAAAGTTTTCAGTCCTCTGGGGGACTTAATCTTTAACTCCTTAGGTGTTGGTTATGTGAATTTCATCTGGATACCAGGAATTTCATTCCCTCCTCCCCTAACATAAAGCAACATGGCATTAGTCTGTTTGTGTCATGCATCCTGATTTCAAAAGTTCTATTAAACCCTTGTACCAGTGTAGTAACTTGACTGTACTTTCATATACAGAATTATTGTATGTAAAGTCTCAATGTTCTTTACTTGCAGATTAAATACTTTATTGAAAAACTGGATTCAGGAAAAGCTCTGGTACCCTTAGAACACCTCAGATGTACTCATACCTCCACAGCTGAACTGACATTATGACAGACTGACATCAGGAAGACTGAACTCTAGATCATTTTCTCCAATAGGAGAAAAGGAATATTTTTGTACAGTATATCATTTAATGGAAAAACATTTCTGTGGACAGGAATATAGGGCTCTAAAATGCCCTTTGGGTCAGTTAGTGTAATCTCTTGCTAATAAACGGAATTCAAACCATGTAGTTATATCTATCAATGTAACTAACATAAGCCTACGTTTTCAAGTTTCACCCTAACTAATTCATCTTTTCTCAGCTTATATCTAAGTAAGATACTGGACACTGAAATGCCTATCAATTCTCTCATTAGTACTTCCACTTGTTATTTACCTGCTATGGGGTGCTATGGGTTATTAACAGATTTTTGTAGTTTTCAAGTTGCAGTCTGCAGTAGATGGTACTACTTCAGAGAGATGTGATGCAGAAGGGTGGCATGGAAAAATACATACTGATAACTAGTCCTGAAAGCAATGATTGCATATTGGTTTGTATGATTAAGTCTACTGTTCCTGCTTGTCTATCAAGGTGTAAAAATGTAATCATAAAAATATGCTTTGCCAGCACTTTGCAGACAAATCCCTCGATATTTTCTTTGTAACAAAGTATATATCTCTCAGATAATTTTGTTTTCCTTGTGATAAAATATTTTTTATAGTCTGTTTTATTTCTCAAAGAGAACAGTGACCTTGAGTATTGTTTTTTTTTGCAACTTTCCATTAAAAATTGGGAAAAGAAGCAAAATATACAACACCTTTATAATTTTCTGAATAATTCAGTTAACAGAGATACCTTTGTCAGAGATGTCTCAAGCTGTAATGCAACACTCTTAGGAGTCTTCAACATTAGCCTACCTAGATTTAAGCCTGGACATTCAGAGCTTAAACACTGTCTTTATTAGAGTGGGTAGAATGAACCTGTTATAAACAACTTACATAAACAATACTTGTAAACAATTCTCATGTTATTTTTCATATGAAAAATACGTTGAACAATTAATTATGACTATTTATGCTATTTCAAGTCCTTTTACAATTACTTATCACCTTTCAAATCAGCATTAACTATTTTTACATAGTACTTATGAGAATACAGATGAGTGACCTGGATTTGTTAGTGTTATTATAAGCCAAAGATAAATGTATTTTATTACTCCCTCGCCCTAAAAAAAAAAAAAAAAAAAAAAAGTCTTAAAGTCAAATTGCAAATGCTATTGTTTGCAGCTACCCGAGACAAAGTGAAACACTTCCTCTGACTGCCATCCCCACATTTTCAATACCTTTACTTTTTTTGTCCCTTGGTGAGTATACCCTTCAAATGAAATCTTCCCCAGAAGATTTACACATCATTGAAATTCTTATGGGAAGGATGAATCACTCCATTCCCTCAAGAGATCAGCATTTGATAGTCCAACTCCCTATCCAAAACTGATTCTTTAAAATTTTCCACACAGCAGTTCACTCAAGTTCAAGAACTTCTATCACTTTCAGAAGTAACAACAAAGCATTGAACAAATTTCGTGAGAAAGGATTCATTGGATACCCAGTCCTCCTCTGTTGTGTATGACCTTGAGAGAAAGAAAATGATCCATCTTATGCTGTCATGATTTTCTTTCATAATTAGAGAAGTCTTCATGTTATTAAAATGCAAAATTAAGGAATGAAGGGTAAACATAAAGCTTAACATTGATATATTACTCAGGTTTATTAATAACATTCTCTCCACTCTTAAGGGTGTCTTGATCCCATTCTTATAGAATGAACAGTAAGGTCCACAAAGCCAGGAAAGCTTTTTTACGTGTGGGAATCATACACTCTGATGATCTCCAGTAGGGATTAATTCATAGCAAAATCCTGTGAAGACAGAATTTATTGTAGTACACTTCCAACAATTCCTTTTTTTTTTTTTTTTTTTTGCTTTCATGAAGAATACTATCTATTTTTAAACAGTATAATATTAATATATATTTAATATTTAACTGCTCAATGAATGGCAATATCACAGCCTACCTGTAATGATGAAAAGGAAAACTAGTATTTGAATTTAAATACACTGAACTAAAAGTGATAGTTTTACTCCTTACTAAGGCAAAGATCACATTTTATGGGCCAGAAATGAATATCAGAAACCTTGCTAAGCTCAAGATATCTAGTAGAATGAAACTGACTTTGAAAAGAGAGAACTTTTAACATTTAAAAAGCCATAGACACATAGTACACTTACTGTTCTGTGAATAATGTACTTTAAACAAAGGTACTATAGCCACAAAATCTTCTTGAAAGAAAAAATCCACCCTCGTTTTTACCATGTTTGCTGATTGTTTGCAGAATACTGGAAGACATTTAGAGATGGATGTTTTTAAAACAGCCAGAAAACGCTAAGTGCACCTCAGGGATGGAAGTTTCTATTGAAAAATAGAGCAGAACATCATTAGTATACAAGTTGAAAATGACAATTCCATGAGTGAATCACGCGCCCTGTAGTATGCAACATACAACTGGAGCACATGGAAAGCTGAAGAAAACTGTAGAAATCAGCCACTTTCTAGAAAATAAGCCCCAGAACACAACACTAGATTCAAAAAGGGCTGAATTTTGCCTTAGAAATGAGAAACCTGTAAGCCTGGTTGCCCACAGTATTGAAATATTTGGAGAAAATTTAAGAACAGAATCTGAAACACTTATGAGTCTATAAAACAAACAAGTGAAAACTGAAACCATCTATGCAGTCCTGTTGCTGTCTGACTGATTATATATGGACAGGCATAGTTTAAGAGTTGTGTATTTAAACTGAATTCACTATTAAAAAGTTTATATTCTTCCCAGGCTTTTCTGTAATATTCATTACCTCTAAAATATGAAAAACTTAATTTCTGCCACACTTATGTACTGTGTGTTTTAATTTTTAACTTATAGATATCTCCTAATTTCCAGTTTAAATAGTGTAGAATTTAATTTTCCAGAACAATGCTTACCACTAAGTAGGCATATTAGATATTCAAAATAGAGCTACAGATGAAATTTTTTTTGATCCAGGGCTCAAACAGGACATTTATACAATGAGGAATGCATGCTAATAGTTCTTTTCAAACTTTTAAATTAAAAGTATATCCATTAAAGGATGTTAACGACTAAAATAGGATGTAGATCAAAAAGTCAAAATCATATTTATAAAGAACAAAAGTAAAGCAAACAAAAAGAGATTGCATGAACACCCACATGAAAGACACATTCAGTGATATTTAACCCTATAAATTTTCAGTTTATTGAATCAACTTTTGCTCAATCTTATGTGTATGAGCTATCCAGGATTCCAATTTTTTTTTTCTGTAATACTACCTCAGACTGAGTAGCTAACATCTACTGCTAATCCATCTATAGATAAGACCTAGGAACAGGAAGATTTTTCTCGTAAATATTCTGGGATTTCAAATTTGATAAACATTTTGGAAACTATCATGACTTCATAGAATTATAACTTCCATTATTTTACTCTTGAGTACAGTAATGACAGCTCCTTCTGTGACAATACTAAATAAGGGGATTGTGTCAAGTGTTTTATAAATCCTGGATGTCATTTTATCTCTCCTTAGTAAAAAGGAATGGCAATTTAAGATGTTTCAAATTCTAATTTTCCTCTTTTTAAAAGATCCATGGCTCTTTTGGATCAAAAATCATTTAAGAAAAATGTACAGGAATTGCTCTGCTCTTGTTATGATAAAACAAGACCATGCACAAAAAAAAAAAAAAAAAAAAAAAAAAAAATATTAGAAAGGAGGAAGTAACAAGGAATGTTGGTTCTGGATTGATATTGTACCTATTGGAGATTTACACATATCTTATAGAATATACAGAAAAAAACCCACATCATTTTAGAAAAAAAAAAAAAAAAGTCAGGCCAGTCAATGTACATAGCCATGTTTCTTTGGACTTCTCTTTTGGTCCATCAGATCATGAATTCTTTCGTGACATCCTTACGGGGTGGCAAAAGCGTGAAAGGATTTTCACCAAGTGAGACTGATACATATAATTTTGCTTTTAGTTCCTACTTGTAACTTTTAATTTTTTTTAGTCTATTATAGATTCCTGTTTGATTGTTTTTTTTCAATGAGCCCATTCTAGATCAAAAATTTCTGGTTAGTAACATGAGTAGAATATAGTTCTCTGAATTTATATTAACTTTCTTTTATTATTTAAATAACTTCTATAAGGTAAAAGCTTTATCCAAGGAACTTTGTTCATATTAAGTGACTATGACTTCACAAGTTTTAGCTGAAGTTCTGTGAATATCATCTGTGGTAAGCATCTGAAGAACTCAGGTTGCACAATTGTCCTTTCTCTTAACTGAAGCTGGGGACCCTGTGCAACTATCAAACTGAACAACAGCAATAATGAAGCATAATGTATCAAGGAAACATAAATATAAGCTTAAGCAGACTGCTAGGAAGAAGAAGAAGCAAATGGTACTAGAGGAAGAAACAAATGGTCTGTAATGGTTTGAAAGCAAATCAGTGAGACACTCCAAATCAGAAATACGATTTAATAGGAAAAATAAAGTAAATGCAATAGTACAAAAAAAAACCACTGACAGAGTCAGAATACAATCTGACACTTTGTTAGTTAGGGTGGTGGTAGCAGTCCAGATGAAGTGGTCTTGTTGAAGCAGCAATCCCATAGAAAGGTCTGGTTCATCATGTCCTCTAGAAATCCAGCAGGTAAGGGCCCTTTATGCTGTCCTGAAGCCCAGATTATATCCAGGTGGGAGCATTTGGCTCCTCCCCCCTGGGCAGAGCATCTCACAATGGGTTCATGTCATTCTATGAGTCATGCAGTGGGTCCTTGATGGTCCATTAAACAGAAATAGCTCCTGAGGGGAGTCCTCTATGAGTCATGTAGCAAGGCATGGATGGGCCCATTAACAGGAAGGGCTCCTCCTGCAGGGTGGGAAGGTGATAACATCTCCCAGGACCTCTTTCCTTATCTGTTGTAGCCTGGGGTGTGAGGTCTGTCCTGGGCAGCTGCTACCCATGATTTTCTTAACAGCCCATGAGCAATGACATAGAGGGTATAGAATACTGTTTTTGGTTCTACCCATGTAATGATAAACTGGTCCCAGCCCCTGTAACTTTGACATGATCTTTTCAGGAAAGTGGAGAAAGTAATGTTTACATATAAACATATATTCTTCTTGGTGAAGATGTCAGGATGCTGTTATGTCATAATTTCTCCCTGCCAGTCTGCTTGATAAAGACTGAAGTGTCACCCCTGGGAGCCAGAGGAAGTCCGTAAGAATGAACATTATACTATAAGGCAGATATGAATACTAGGAACAAGCGGGGGTTGTATGACAAATTCATCTCACTGTAAATGAGGCTTTCATAGAATCATAGAATGTCTGGGCTGGATGGGACCTCCAAAGGTCATCTAGTCCAACCCCTCCACCATAAGCAGGGATATGTCCAACTAGATCAAGCTACTCAGAGTTTCATCCAGCCTGACCTTGAATGTCTCCAGGGATGGGGTCTCCACCACCTGTCTGGGCAACCTATTGCAGGGATCTATCACCTTTATATTGAAGAACTTTTTCCTAACATCCAGCTTAAATCTATCCTTTTCTAGTTTAAAGCCATTACCCCTCATCCTGTCACTACAAACCCTTGTGAATAGTCCCTCCCCTGCTTTGTTGTAGACCCCTCTCAGGTATTGGAAGGTTGCTATAAGGTCACCCTGGAGCTTTGTCTTCTCAATAATTCAGAGTACTAGACTGATTTTAAAATATGTACATAAACATAGGTCAACACTAAGTTCTCAACTCCATATACAGCTTGCTTCCTTTTGCCCATATCAAGATGCAACAGTTCAAAGATGACATCTTTACTTAGCAAATAAGTAATTAGAGATGTTTATAAAATATGGGAAAAGCCAATTAAACTTTTTGTGAAATACCTGAGTTCATGAGTTCTTATGGAATAATAAGTTGGTTTGGGTAAATCAGTATAATGCTGTATCCTAATAGATCTGGAAGCCAGTGAGAATATTACCAGTGATGTTGTAAACTCTGACATTAGGGCTTTGGTTGCATCTTGGTAAGCACTTTAGAGCCACTCTGTCCATATTTTTTCAATGTACCTTCAATAATATGATAAAAAAACCCAAAAAACTATTTAGAAAACAAATCAAGATTTAATTCTGTATTCTCTCAGCTCTAGAAAAGTGCTCATTTTGTCCCCAACAAAATACTGAGTAATGGGAAATACAGTGATGACCCTGACTCTCTACAGTCTTAAGCCAATATGAACTCAGTAGAAACTGTATTTCAAGTCTTAGCTTTTGCTTGATATTGACAAAGTACAACAGATGATTGAATAATTTTTCATAAAGGTGGAATGTAAAGGTAAAATGAACAGGATGTGGTTACTAAAGCTTTTAAAAAATATAATGTTCTGAAACAAATTAAAATCACTCTCCTGCAAAGAGCTCAACTTAAAATAGGTACATGAGGCTGCTTGAGAAATTATGATGCATACACTCAGTCAAGTTCTAGGCAGAACTGTGTAAGCAATTTCGTTTTTCTGCATATGTGCAAGTAATTGGTATACTATTGAATTCTCTTTGTTGCATGTTTTAACTTTCATTTTTGCCAGAAAATAATTGACAATAATTATTGACACTGTATCAAAAGAATTTCAATATTTAGTTAGTAATTTAGTGCTATGCTATAAATACCTGCTATAAGTAATTAATAAACAACAAATAAAATAATAATAAACATTTGCTTAAAAATCTGAAATAGAATGCCTCAGCGATTTTTACTTTTTGTTTGTTTCTTTTCTGCTTGTGTTGTATGGTCTAAAATACAGCAGCTTACATTAGACTTCAGAAGAGTGTTCTATCAATATGGTCCAGAGTTGTCCAAGACCCATACTCTTTTGAACAGCCAGTGAATTAAAAGCAGATATATTTAAAGAAGTGGGTCACAAAATTTCCATACTTTTTTTTTTTTTTTTTTTTAATGTCCTATTAGAATAACTATTAATCAGTGGAAGCATTTTTGTAGTGGTGGAAAGATACTTCCTTGTGAAAATGTTAGGGACACACTATTTTTTTTTTTTCTTAGATGTTTTCTGTAATGAACATGAGGCCACATTTTATCAACTACTGCATAAAAAGTTGTTGTTCTCAAACACTGCATTACAGCTTTGATAGATTAGATCATCTTTTAGGAAAAAATTACTCTAGAAACCTATTTAAAATATTCATTTAGAAAGATAAGTCCTACTCTGTTGTCTTATAAAATATTTTGTGAATTATTGGGTTTGTTGGTTGACCTTTTTTTAAATATAAATACAATTAAGGCATTTATGGAATGGTGAAAGACCTTCCTAAAAGCACTTATTTGTTGTTTGATTCTTTTTCCTAAAAGTACATTACAATTAAAGAGAACGTATATATTTTGCAACTCTTCAATAAAACAGGAACTTCATACTAATGTTGTAACTGTGGACACTGCTATATCACAAAACAGATTACTCGGTGATCACACACAAAACACTATTCATATACTTCAGACTATATGCTATCATGCTTTGTTTTGTCTTAATGTAGCATTTTGCTTTTCTATGATTTTTAGAAAATAGGTGTGTGACAAAATTAGAAGTTTCTGTTCTATGTAAACATTTTATTCTGATCCCTATAAAAAACTGTCATTGACCTCACTATCCTTTCAAGATCCATTCCTTAGAGAAGGAATACTCTGGCTAGGTTGAAGAACTAGGGTGGAAACAGGTTCCGTTGTGGAGTTAGGCAGTGTCTGTACCCTCTGCACAGAAAGACAGTTTGGGATTCTGTGATTCTGTGATATCTCAATACCTTACCAATGAGGGAAGGGACAGTGGCAAAGGTGAAGTGGAACTTTCTGTATAAAATAGCACAAAACTGAAATGAGTAAATCACTACCTGGGAACAATCAGTTTATGCCTTTTGTACTTTGAGGCACTGCAAATACACAAGACATTCTGCCTAGCCTGTCAGTGTTAAGCTGAATGAAGAGAAAAGTAGATTTAAGGGAAAAAATAATACCACCTCCGCCCAACACCTGCAACAAAGTAAATAAAACTCAACCAGAAAACCAAAAGTAGAATGCGCAACTTGTTCCAGGAATGAAGTTGCATTTAAGATTATTTTCTACATCTAGCCCAATTTAGACTCTTATCTCACTTTTTAAAAAGATGGTGTTTGGGGTATGATATAAATATGTTATTTGATTTTTAGCCCAGTCCTGATTTGTCATATTTCATCTTTTTCCCTGAAACATCCTCCAGTGAAACACAGTCAAATCTACTAATTCTTTTAAAACATCCTCTGATAGTCAGTAATTCAGTCAAGCACTTCAGTCTTAAGAATCACATGCTATTGTATTATATCACTGTGTATTGTAGCTACAGAAAGAAAAAAAAAAAAAGAAAAAGGAGAGGGAGCAGGTTGTTTGCACAGTGTTCATTTAGAAGAACATACAAATGTTAGGAATACAACATAGGGTGAAAATCAAGCAGTTAATTCATATATGTTGATTAGAAAAAATAGTTATTTGACATTTATATGACTTGGTTCAAAAAACAGACTGTTTTGAAACAGTCTAAATTACATTCCTGGCACTAGTGTTTAAGAATCAAGGGAGAGATTCAGTGCACCAAAAATAAGCTGTTTAGAAGCCAAACTGTGAGTTGAGCCTAAAAACCTAACTCATCTCTAGCTAGCAGAGAGAGAGAGAGAGAAAGAAAGAGAGAGAGTAAACATTTTCAGAAGGCAAGTCATTGCATCGTATGACTGATGTTTTTAGTAGGTGGAATGTATCACCTTCTCAGTGTCATTCACCAATGAATGCAGGGTGCCAAGATGATTAATTAGAATTATGTGACTAGGTTTTAGATGGCTAATGATAGTTGAGATGAAGTTCAGCCCATCAGAATTAGAGTACAGGATATTGCACAAGAGGAAAGATGCTCTACTCTGTAGTTAATACACCATAGCCAGATGAAAGTAGAACCAGGAACAGAAGACAGGAAAATATGCAGGTTTTGAACATAACATATTGATTTAAAAGAAACTCTTGTCCCATAATATATTTCCCTGGGATAGGTGAAGTAGGGAATACTAGAGAGCAATTAGGTAAAGGGAGAGACAAAAAATGTTAAGAATGAATATGGATTTCAATCAATTAATCATGCTTCTGTGTTTCATAACAGTTGACATCAGAGATATTTCATTCCTCCTTTGACATTCACAGTGTCTCACTGAGGAGGCATTTCAGCATTGTCGAAAACTGTTGAATTGTATAAGTAAAATAAAATCCCTCACTCTTGTCTTCATTATGGCTCTGCAGTTCTTACATTCCTATCAGCTTGTTGATTCAATCTAGCAGACAGCATGAGTCTAGCATAATATTATTAGGTATCTAGCTATTAAGTGCTAAAATAAGTCTCACTTATCTTTCATTTTCTCAAGAAATTTAATACTATTTATTTATTTATTTGTTTGTTTATTAGTATGGAAAAGGGAGCAAGGAACACCTATACTGATATTTGGACAGGCTGGATCAATGGTCTGAAGCCAATGGTACAAGGTTCAACAAGATAAGTGGCAAGTCCTACACCTGGATCACAACAACCCTATGCAACTCTACAGGCTTGGGACAGAGTGTTTTTTGTGGAAAGCTGTCTGGCAGAAAAGGACCTGGGAGTACTGATCAAAAACTGGCTATATGAACCAGCAGTGTGCCCAGGTGGCATTCTTGGCATCAGCATCCTGGCATCTGGTAACAGCATCCTGGCTTGTATTAGAAATAATGTGGCCAGCAGGACTAGGGAAGTGATTGTCCCCCTGTATTCGGCACTGGTGAGGCTGCCTATCAAACATTGTGCTCAGTTTTGAGTCCCTCACTCCAAGAAGGACATTGTGGTGCTGGAGCATGTCCAAAGAAGGGCAGCGAAGTTGGTGAAAGGTCTAGAGCACAAATACTATGAGGACTAGTTGAAGAGACAAGGGTTGTTTAGCTTGGAGAACAGGAAGGTCCAGGGAGACCTTATCACTCTCTACAACTCTCTGAAAGGAGGATAGTCTACAACTATCAGAACTGTGTGGGCATAAACTTAACTCTGGTGCCCTGAACCAGCTCCCAGAATTTACCACCTCATTTCTGATTAACTTGAATAGCTAACTAGTACAGATTAAAAGTGTTTGTGAAGTATTAAAAAGAAATTTTAATTAATGAGAAATCTGTATTACCTAAAAAAAGTGACACAAACTTGTGACAAGGGACAATTAAGTGGCTTAAATGTTTAAAGTTTACTCATACTAGTATCTAAGTTTACAGGCTTATGTGCCAATAATGTGCTGTTTATGTAAACTGTTTGGGCTGGATCTTGACAGGGATGATGACTGTTTTCCCCATGGCTTTATTTTGGAGAAGAAACATTCAGTTCAGTAACTGCTGAGTGTTCAACTGCTCAGTCATGCTGTCTAGAAAATTCCATCTCTGTCAGGCCATGTGTCAGTAACTGTCACAGCAATAAGTAGCTAGAGGGATAAATCATTGATGCTAAAAAAAAAAAAAAAAAAAAAAATTACACACAATTATCTTATGAATGACTGTAATATACATGTTTGCTGCTTCATTTTTTAAATGTTACACTAAACATTGGAAATGCTATGATAGTGTTGGTGTTGATGAGGAGGAAAAGAAAATACTAGTTTTGAGACTGGTGCATGGAAAATATGTATGACAAAATATGATTGTTATGGGTTTATGCTATTGATGTCAAATAGTGTAAATTACTTTTGATTTCCTGGAGTATTATATATACAATAGGGAAGATCATTAAGTTGCTTCTAAAACTGTTCTCAAAATATGAGACTTCAGCGAAGAAAATCTACTGCAACATTTCAATCACTATATTAGCTTCCTATACAGAGATAGATGTAACATGAATAAATTTTCATCAAAGGAAATGAAAATGAACTATAGTTTATACAAATTATGTATATACACAAGCACACACAGCAGGTCAGCACAGCTGGAATGCACTGAGTCTTGTTTCTGCCAAGGTTCTGTGCTTACTATTTAACAAGCAACTTTTTTGTTATTACTTAAAATATTATTGCCCTTTGCTCCAGAACCCACTCAGTGCTCCCTAATTTTTGGCAACAGTCATTTGTAGTCCATCAACCCAAAAATGGTTTAATACATAGACATCATTAAATTTCCCCAGCCCATAGAAGTTTTCTAATGCCCACATTACAACAAAACAAAAGCTTCTCTTTCGAAGTACTAGGAGTGTACAAGCAAAGTTGTAAATGGCAGTGCCAAATAATCTGTTCTTTGTCCCTGTAGACCTATTCAGATCTGAAACCACAGATAATTTAGAGAAATACATACTTTGTATATTCCAAGATAGAGTACATATTGACTTTGCTGACTATCACTGACAAGAGACATTATTTCTCCATCTGAGCAGGAAACTAACCCAGATTTACCAATTGTTTCAAGAAAAATAATGCAGTGCATCAATTAAGTCCTGCTCTTTCCATGTTACTTCACTCAGAGACAAATAAAGTAATGAAATTGTTTATATCTTTTTTTCTTTGTACTGATCCCTTCATTATAAGTTGTGAACACAACTGATTATATTTTAAAACATTCTAATCTTTCATCCACTTCTCTAAAGTCCGACAAGCTCTGATTTGACACTCACTGTCTTGATCTTATATTTGTTCAAAGAACTGTTGAAGTGAGTGTTGAAGGGGAATACACTAATTTGAACTCTGCTATTTTGACCAAATAAAACCTCAAGTCACAATCAATCCTATCCAACAGTATTTCTGAGATAAAATGACCTTGACTACACTTGCATAGCACTAATTAATTAGATGAATTCTGTTATGGGCTTGCAAGGCAAGCAGAGAAAATATAATAATTGTGAGGTTTATCTTCAAGCTCTAGACTACATCTGCCCTCTCTAATAGCCTAAGTGCATCTGGGAAAGAAGTAAAGAAGTGCAAATGTTGACAACAGTGCTGGTCACAACCAGACTGGATGTCTGCACTGGTATGTGTTCTGTGCAGCACCTCTGCATTGTTGGACAGACACCTGTCCTGATATCCACGTTAAATTTTAGATTTTATAGGGCTAACTATTGTAGTTCTATTATTATAACTTCTGAGCTGCCAAATTTCCCTGTGACAAACTCCTCATTTGTTAACACCTAGAAGAAACATATCACTACTTTACACCAATATGCTAACATACCATCTTCAAATCAATCTGAATTAATTGTTGTTGGCAATATCTTCTTTTTGAAAATAACTTTTCAAAGTGAAAAATGTATCTATATAACAATCTAATGTATTTCAATCAAACATTTCTAAAGCTTAGAAAACACTATTATAACTATTTCATCTCATGTGGCTCTTTTTTCACTAAATCTCAGAAGGTTTCCCTCAAACGAAAAATAAGTTAACAACACTGAAGGAATAATAACTTCTCTTCAGTGAAAAAAAGTAAATTATTAACAGCTGGGAGAATGATAACCTCTGCATCTTCAGGAAGCAAAACACATATGAATGGACTATCGACATTTAAACACTTAGGTCTACATTTATAAAATGTTTATCATCATGGGGTGGAATAAAAGAAAAAGTTGTTTCCTCCATTTAGCATTATGGAATTAAGCAATAGAAAAATAAATTATTTAGCATAAAACAAGTCTCTAGAACAGTCAGGTATTGAATATATTCAATAACTATATATTCAAGAGGCTGTACAAAATCTGTAGTCTCTACCAGACATGACCAAGATTTTTCAAAGTCATGTTTTCTGGTCAAAAACTATGAAGTGATCAAAACCATAGTCTTTCAGAAGAATGGATTTTGATAAATTTTCCACCAGCAAAGGCATCTTGAATACAAAACTGAATTACTCGTGAGACAGCCTTATGTGATTAGTGAATAGTCCAAAAATTCATTTGAGTTATGTCAGAGCAGGGGTCTGGGGATTTCTCACATTAAAATAATTGTTCTTATTAAGAAAAACAGAAGTTTGTAAATTTTAATGTGCCATGCAATTTTTTGAGAAGTTTTATTGGAGATAAAAAGTTAATTTTACCATTTAATGGCACAGAGGTAGCCAAAGACGATCTGTGTGTTCTTTATAGCTATTTGCAGTAGCACAATCATCTGCTGTTCTGACTGTGGGATCATCAGGGAATCAAACTGTAAAGAGCATCTGTTTCTTAACTCTACTTTTTTTTTCTGTCTGCCTCTTAGAGAAATGACCCAGTGGAGCTCTTTTAAAGAAGCTCTCAGTGAGTCCCAAGAAATGTAGGGGCATGTTAATAATTGACCATTCTCCCACTTTTCTGCTCATTTTAACAGTTCTAACCAGTTTGGCTACCCTCCCTTCACAGAGCCAGAGGCAAGAATATAGTCTTTGGTTATTTTTTAATGCTGTTACAAACTAGACTCAGAAGCAGTTCTAACAGTTAAGAAAGTTGCATTAGTTTTTTTCCGCAACCCTGCTTGAATGGTTTTTGTTTGCTGTTCATTGCAGGTAAATTTAGTGTGGTTCTGTGTAATATTTACCTTGGCATAAATACATCTGAAATGAAACTAACCTTAAAAAACTGTATTTTCTTCTTTTGTGAAGAGATGAACAGGAACAACATAAATGATGAGATTTTTTAAAGTCAGAGTGTTATAATTAGACAGTATTTAAAGCAAACAGTTCTGACTGGGTCCTAAAGTCGTCAGACAGTTGGTCTGTTTGATCTTCTAACTGAGATCTATTCTATTCTATTTGCCATATCATATTCTACCGAGAAATCCTGATGATATCAAGGACTACTTACCTACTTACAGTTTTAAATAGTGTTCACTATGTGGAGACTCAGTGTGTTAAAAATCAGTGAGAGTGGTCTAGAACTGCTAAGAGATTGAGCATAAGAGAAAACTAAATTCTAAATCAAAAACAGAGTTTTCCCCATTCCTTTCCTTTCCTTTCCTTTCCTTTCCTTTCCTTTCCTTTCCTTTCCTTTCCTTTCCTTTCCTTTCCTTTCCTTTCCTCTCCTGTTCTGCACACATTTTTAGATGATTCATGCTATAGTAATTAAAAGTAATGGGGAAACCAAATACACAAAATTGGTTGAGCTTGATGAAAAGAGGCAAAATCAACAACAGTAGATAATGAGCAAATCATTAATAGACTGGTGAATCTTGTAAATAAAAGAAACTGTTCTGATCATGGCATATAAAGTTAGCAAGGGAACACTATCCAAAACATAAAATTCAGAAGGAACCAATGCCAACCAATGAAAAGAAATGCATGAAAAAAAAATATTATATAAAAACATTGTTGGAAAAAGAGGATAGAGAAAAATCTTCATACAGCTTCAGTTCATGTACACTTAAGAATGTATGTCTGTTTCTGCCATTTTTTTTGAATAAAGTCAGCAGGATAATTCATAAAATCATGTAATCATAGAACTGCTTAAATTGGAAAAGGTTTTCAAGATCAATTCCAACCACCAAACCAGCCCTACCAAGTCCCCTGCTAAACCATGACCCCAGGGACTACACCCACATGACTTTTAAAACTTTCATAGATGATGATTCAACTCCTCCTCTGGGCAGCTTGCTTCAGTGCTTTACAGCCCTTTCAGTGCAGAAATTTTTCCTAATATCCAAACTAAACCTCCCCTGGTGCGACTTGAGCCCACTTCCTCTTGTCTTATGACATATTACTTGGGAGAACAGACCAAGAACTACCTCCTTTCAGGTAGCTGTAGAGAGTGATAAGGTTTCTGCTGAGCTTCCTTTTCTGCAGGCTAAAGAGCCCTAGATTCCTCAAGCACTCCTTGTAAGTCTTGTGCTCTAGACACTTCACAAGCTTCATTGCACTTCTTTGGACATGCTCCAGCACCACAATGTCTTTCTTGGAGTGAGGGACCCAAAACTGAACACAATGCTTCATATACCGCCCCACTGCGGAGATGAGTACAGGAGGACAATTACTTCCTTAGTCTTGCTGACTACACTATTTCTAGTATAAGTCATGCTGCCATTGGCCTTGTTGGCCACCCGGGCACACTGCTAACTTATATTTAGCCAGCTGTTGATCAGTACTCCCAGGTTCCTTTATGCTGGGCAGCTTTCTACAAGCCACTCTTTCACAAGCCTGTACCATTGTGTGGGGTTGTCGTGGCAGGACCTGGCACTTGGCCTTGGTGTACCTAATACCATTTGCCCCAGCCCATTTTAACCTTTCTCCTGAAGAACACCAAATTAACCTTTGTTCCTGTTACACAGCAAACTGGGTGACCACGAGACTCTTAGGCGCTCTTTGGGGGTGAACACCTGCTGAGCTGGCACAGCTGGGCAGCGTTGACATCGATTTTGAAGTTTATAGTGTCCAAGCAAAGATCTTTGTTTAAGTATCTGCAAAATGAATATTAAAGTGTATACTCCTAAATATGATAATGAGCCTAATGGTGTACATGCTGAATGTATATGACTTGCTCAGCTCTCACCCAAATCATGGTCACTGTTACCTAGAAGGCAGGGACAGATGAGATTAGGACACGGTTTAAACAACAACAAGGGGACTATATACCTCAGGGCGGGATAAGATTGAAGGTCTTGCAGAGGTGGTCAATGGACTGTACTTGTCTTCATCCACCCAAGAGAGGGATTCCTTCTTGGTAAGAACTGAGCCTTCAATATGCAGCATAACTTTTGCTGGCATTGCTGTTATATATGAACACTTTTGCAAAGACTTGCCTTTCTGACTTCGTCAGACATTACCCAAGAATTACTAACTTGAGCACGCTTTTTGCTGTTAATGGCAATACCAAATTTATTGTATGTGACACTTTAATAAAACAAAGCTATCTATTTTATTTTTAACTCTTAAGCTCTCTCAATGCAATGGTCTCTGAAACTTTAGCAGGTCTCTGAAACAAGCAAATGCTGACCTTGCAAAACTGCTTCAGTGCAACTCCTGAGTCTTGTAGTCAAACATCGAACTCTTATTTGCTATCTGACATCTAGACTTCCCGTGCTAAAAAGCAGAAATCTGAACAAGCACAGGAAATGGGTGCAGAAATACCTTTTTCAGTGACCTCCTTGTCTCCAGTCATTTGCGATTCAGACCTCTATAATGGTGAAGTTTGGTTTCTCATGTAACATTTCTCTTGATCAAGGACTGCCTTAAAATTGTTCAGTCTACTCATAAGGACCTACAATACTTGAAGTCAGCCCCCAAAGAACCTTTTACCCAAGAATCTCATTTGCTTCCAAATACTTGGCATTTTGATTGATGTGAAAACATAAACAAGGCTGCTCAAATGTATAACAGGAAGGTTAGACAAAACTATTGTATTTTGCTGTTCACTTAAGAAAAAAAAAAAAGTTGCTTCTGATACAAAATATCTTCCTAGCCTCCTGACTCAAAATCTTTTCAGGACTCAAATTTCTGTTGAACCTATTATCATCCACAGATCTGGAATAAATAAAGAATCCATTAGTGCATGCAATTTAAGAATTCCTGTTATAAATGTGTTGTTATAGAAGCCACTACAACATGAAAGGTTTACATGCTCACCTCTGCTGCTGGAGTTTCCAGCAGATATCCAAGAGATTACAAACTATGGATAGGATATTGAAATTTGATGGTTGTATTTGAATCAGCAATTAGTGCATTAAAAAGGTCAGCCATGTACAATCACTGAACAAGTTTCTAAGATTTTACTATCTGATTATAATCTGTGAGAAGTTGCTTGTATGCCCTTATCCCTTTTAAAAAAGGTTTGTCTTCGAGTTCTCACATAAAATTTTGTTTGGAATCATAGTTACTATTTAATGACTGGAAGGTAATTTCCTTTTTTTTTTCTTCAGTCACAAATTTATGTCCTCAAAAGATGCACAGTCTTAACGTTTCTCATGCTTGCCCCCAAATCTATTTCACTGTCCATAAAATATTCTAGCTTGATGTGTACAGCATTATCCCTTCCTAATCAACCTCTCTCACATTTTAGAAATGGCTCCAGGTGTTTTCCAAACTTTCTCATTTACAGCAGAGAAAGTGACACTGATTTCAACTGACACTGACGGATACGGCAAGCTTTTTTCATTCCACGAATGCATTGCATGAATATTATTTCAGTGGTGCCCTTCCTAATGAGTTACAATGGTACCAATGTCTGGCCACAATCCTGAATCCAAGTAAGACACACATAGTTCTTCAAGTTATCCTTTCCTTGACAGATATCTTATTTGATAACTTTGACAAAGTACACATACAGTCACACTTTTTCTCATTTAATCAATAGTAGGCTATTTGATCTTCTTTGGTATGATATCTCTTGATCTGAATAAAAGAAATATCCTGGCATACCTCGGTACTATTTATTTGGACTGTATCATGGTGCTTTATCATGGAATTGTTACAATCATCTGAGTGTGGGAGTTCAGTTCTTGTTAAGGAAGTCAAATCCCAGGCTGACAGCCATTGGTTATGGCTAGGTAGTTCTGTATATGACCACACTTCACAAAACTTAGAGAAGCTTTTACAGGCAAAATACTCTTTATCCATATGGGAACTTCTAACACAACTTCTGCACCAGATTACCTAAATAATAAAGGTATACTTGTAAGCATTATTTACCAAATACCTCACAAAAACATTGAATACAACATTTAGGAATATAATTTATCTATTTGTATTATTTTTTGGGAAAACCAAAAAACAATATATGGGATAATTTGGTATACATTGCCTACTTTCCCGGTGTTCTGTATTCTAAATGAAAATTAAGTTATCCATAATATGAATATGATCCACCACAAATATACAATCATGGAATGACATCCTAGTATATGAGAAACTGGGAGAACCCAGGAAGAGGAAATACTTTTTAAACATGTAAAATCTTCCCTAAGAATAATACATTACTTTTCATATAAGGAAGTAATAACGCTAGTGTAAAATAACATTTAAGTCTAGCTAGTGTCCATGTTCTCAGTAATTTACACAACAGCAAAAATTTTCTTTAAGTTTCACTACAAAACCTAAGTTTGACTGTAATCTATCTTCAAAACTGGTAACGTAATTAGAACAGCAAAACATGACATTAAACTTACTAGTTTTTGTAAAATTTCAGAGTAATAGCTGAAAACACTTTAAGATGTTTGCTACAAATATATCTTAAGATAATAACTAAAAGTATAAATTTCACTGTCATAAATATGAGTTTTAAATGGTTAAGTGAATTATCTTGGTGACCTGAGTAAACAA
>NW_008580884.1:0-36353 GCF_000691845.1 Merops nubicus | reverse complement strand
TATATATATATATTAAAGCAAAAAAAAAAAAGTTAATGGAAGATTATACTAAGGTACTGAAAGGATATGTGGTGGATCCATCTCTCAGTAGTATTTTCACAGAAGAAAAAGTAAACAGTGATTGTTAAATTACATTAAAGAAAGACACAAAGCACTAAGGAAGTCAGAAAAACTAATAGCAGGCAGAATATAACCATGATTTTTCAAAAGATAAGCTACTACAGAAGAACTGGCCTAAGCCAGACACTTTCTGACAGATGAGGAATTCACCTATCCTTGGTACCTGGAAACCTTCTAAAGAAGAAACTCTTGCAGGTTTCCAATAAACAACTTACATGTAGTTATGTCAAGGTATAAAAATGTTATTCACCATATATTTGCTCTATATACTAAATAGTAGAGCTGGTGAGGTTATTTTTGAACAGGTTTTATCAGGAAAAAACATTACTGAATCAAAGTGAACTATTGCTCAGAAACACGTAGATTGTGCCAAAAATACCAAAGAAAATCAGAAAGGCTGATAGGCTGACCCAGCAGCCAGCTGCTAGTTTATCTGGTTTTCTGCCAGTATGCTCACCAGCTACCTTGCCAATTGGACGCCAGGCTGGTGGGCAGGCTGGAAATCAGGCAGGATGCTTGGCTTCTCAGCTTGCCTACTAACCAGCTGTCGTCCTTGGCTGGCGTGCAAGCTGGCTAACTTCTCAAGTTGCCACCTGCCCAGATGGTTTTTCTGAGCAATCCAAAGGATTCTTTAAGTTGCCCTGCTATTCAGGATCCTGAGCTGTCTGACATCCTTATTAATCAGACAACTGTTTTGCTGAGTAAGGGAAAGCTCTCTGCTTCTCATCTGCCTCATACGTGTTTCAGCTTTCTCACGAGCCTGAAAGTTGTACTTATGTCTGGTTGAGTAACTGGCCTGTCATTGGTCTAACTCTCCAGGTATCTGGGTGGGAAAAGGTTGGCTGGTAGGCATTGGAACAGAGTGTTCAACTTCACCAGCAGTTCTGCGATGTTGACATTTTTCTCTCCTGAGGAATGAACCAAAACACTGACACACAGAACTTCCTACAAAATAGATGCAAGTTAAAATCTTTCCTTTCAGATGCCTATGCCACATGATATAGATACAAGAAAATATGAAAAATAATAAAAAGAAAAAGCTATTTTTTAAACAATATAAATATGGGAAGATAAAAAGTTATGCCTTGTCAAATAATATATTAAACTAATATCAATAATAGATAAAATATTCTGTAAATTGAATTATTTAATTATTAATTAAAAGTATGATGGACAGTAATTATGATCTGTTTACAGTGGCATACTGTTTGTTTATGAAAAAAAGTCATAATCTTCAAAGTCATTGCAGTATTCCTGATACTGCACAATGTTCTGAAGTGTTTTTGTAAGTGATGCTGTATTCAGCTAAAAGAAAAAAACTGTTTATTGATATCAAATGTCACTTTAAAAAATAATGTTATATACTTTGGAAATAAATACTCTGTATATTCAATGGAATTTTTCAGTTACTTTTTCAATTATATTAATGACATTCTTCTTCAAATATATGCGTCTTTTTTTGCTAAGAGCTGGTAGCAAAGGGATGCTGCATTTTATTCATATGTTATATCTACCAGTTGCCATTCATTTTCTCTTTTACTAAGAAAGTAGAAATGGAACATGCGTTTCCTGTGATCTTCTATGAATAGTGTGGATGTTGAGGAGCCTCCACTGATTGAAGATCTGTCTGTGGCAGCATTCATTTCTTTCATTCTCTCTCATTCATCTCAAAACTGGGATTACAGGGTCAGTGTTAAGAATACAGAAACAGTGCATAGTGCTACAGCTCAGACTTTTTAAATAGCTTCATTCAAAACAAGCAACATCTACAGAAATTGACACTATTAACGTTATAATACACTTAGAGAATCATGTGTAACAACCTAAGCATGGAACTTGTGCCATAATCCTGTATAGTACAGCATTCAGCCACAAACCTTGGGTACAAAACCAAGCAAACCTCTGAGAAAAGATTCTTCTTCCCTCTTTTTCCAAATGTGTATAACTTCCTGAAAGAAATATGTTTTCTACAGATGCATTGCTATTAGATTCATTTGCCAGCACACTACTGGCAAAGGGCTTTAAGGCTTCTCTGTAATTTTAAACTTTGGGCTTCTATTCATCAAAATATAGGAGCTATTACTGAGGAGTCATATTCCTGGCAGAGATTTGTATATCATTGCTTTAAATGAAAAATACATCGCTGTTGTTAACAGATGTTATAGAATTTAATTCAGTGGATGTTTGTTAATTTATAACAGCCAATAATTTACACTAGTGTCTTACAACATCAGTCACTTCTGTTCTTGGAACAAATAATTAATGTCTAAGTAAGTTTTCCAGATGTAAAATTCTATTTGTTAATGGAGAATGAGGAAGGAAAAGTGGAAATAAATACATAAAAGGAAAATTAAGATTCATTAAAAAATCAGAATAAAGATATTTTAAGTTGCATGCTAAAAGGAGAACTACTAACTGAATCTATCACAACACAAGAGAAGAAGTGTCTTGTTTCTCCTATCTCTGCTGGAGTAACGGAAAGTTCTTTTTTTTTCATTTTATGTACAGCTGAATCTGAAATGTTTTTAGAACTGCTGGGTATGGATCCCAGGAAGAATGACAATCTGAGATATAATCCTTTCCTGTGTAATGCAACCCAAACCAATTTACTTTCTAAAAGTAGTTTGATTTTCCCTTTACTGTAGTGCTATCAGATAGCAATATGCTCTCTGGGGACTCCATTCATGCTGAGATTGCACCAAACAGTGCCTGCACTGCTGAATCAGTCTGTAATCAATCTTGCATCCTACAGATCTCCTTTAGTATTTTTCCTTTGATCACTGCCTAATGGGAAACATAACACGTTAAAGAATAATGAAGCTTCAATCTAATTGTATCTTCACTGGAGAGCCTCTAGGCACCCTTTTGCAGCCTCTAATGAAATGATTCAAATAGTCCATGTTTACCCACATGGTCCATAGAAAGGATATACGATTAATAAAATTTCTTTTTAATGTAAGCATATTAACGTTCAGTATGCTATTTAACACCCTTTTCAGGCTTTGTGCACTTATTTGTTTGGTTTCTACTAGATTTATAATTTCTAGTTAACATATTTTGCTCTGTCCTGTATGAGGGGAACTTTTACTTTCACCACTACTATTCAGTGAATGAATAAACACACTGCCTTCAGATCACATTCATTGCATATTGAAAGTAAAAGATAATTATAAAAACACTAGTCTAACTCAAAACTATGATTCAATGAACCACTTATGTTTTGATTCCTATTATTCGTTATATTTTATATATTTCATACTTTGGCATAGTATTACATTGCTATAATAATGAATGAAAAATAAGAAAGGATTTAGTTTAAAATCTATAAAAAATCTTTAATTTATTTTGGTTACTTTTCTTGTAATTAATAAAATAATTTATAATGGATATATTTTATTGTTGATTGAGGGTGAAGAAGGAAAAACATTTACAAGAGATTGTTTAATAAGTTGCTGGTTTCTTTTTTTCTTGAAATTCAGGACTATGTTCAAAGTACACAGTGCTCTTCAGAATTATTTTCAATGCCTTTGGGATTTTGTGTGGGCTTTGTTGTTGTTGCAATATGTATGTCTTTGTGAGACTACTTGTTACATGTTACAATAACACTTATTGTTGTTTTGTCCCATCACTGTTTTGCTGCTTCTTTCTGATATTGCCTGCTCCAAAACTTGACTTTTTTTTCTCATTTCTTATCGTTCACCTTGTATAACTCTCAGACAGTAAAATGTCAGGAAAGATATCCACATTTATAGTCTTCTTGATGAAAAATGTAGGAAGAAAAACTTTTAAGGTGAGTGGAAATGCAAATTCCTTTTTTCTTTCTTGATGTCTGTAGTTGTGGGGAAAACATTTCCCTTCAAAGCCAACATTTCCAACCAACCTTTAGGATATCTGACTTTTTTATTCTACCTCTAGTTTTCTGTGGTTTAATTTTCGTGTGTACAAATCTCAAGAGCTAGTCTGTCTAACTATATATGGATGTGTGAGGAAAATTCAGATGTGAAAAATGTGAGAACAATATTAAAAGTATTGAACTCTTATCTACTCTAAAACAGAAGAGCTCTGTGTTCCAAAAACAATATGGTTAATGGAATTGTCTTGATTTTTACAAGCAGAATATCTCAGACTAAATTCCTGGAGTTATTAATAGAGAGGAAAATTTAACATGTTTCACACTTCAAAGAAATACCACCCATGTCACTAAATTGCTTTCCATGAGGTTTATCAGCTCTTCCATTGCTTCCTGAGACAGTCTCTTTCAAAATTATGAGAAAATAAATCCTTCATCTGACAATTACAAGCTGTGGGAACTGTGGATATTTATTTGTTGTACATTTGTATGAAAAAAAAAATTAAATATGGAATATACATCTCTGAAAACATGGATTTACAAAAGCACAAATTTGTTCATATAAATATGAACTCATATATATTGATATACATATATGTATGTTTATGTTGTTTCTCTCTTGCTCGCTTGGTAAAGGTAACTGTTATTTTAAAAAATAATTAATAGAATCATAGAATGCTTTGAGTTGCAAGGGACCTTTAAAGACACCTAGTCCCACCCCTCTGCCATGGGTAGGGGCATCTTTCACTAGATCAGTTTGTTCAAAGCCACAACTAACCTGGTCTTGAATGAACTGGAACACTTCCAATAATGGAGCATCCAGAATTTCTCTGGGCAATCTGTTCCTGTGCCTCCCCACCATCAAGGTAAAAAAAATTTCTTCCTGAAGCAATCTAAATGTAACCTCTTTCAGTTTAAAACTGTTGTCTCTTGTTCTTTCAACACAGGCTCTAGTAAAAAGTCTCTCTCCACCTTTTTTATGAGCCCCTTTCATATATAGAAACGCCACAACAAAGTCTCCACAGACTTTTCTTGAATTCCAGTGCTCTCAGCCATTTTTTTTTACCCTTACATCTATCCACCCTGATCCCTCAAATGTTGTTTCTTCCTGACACTTCCAATTTTTACTATCACCTTCTTCCCTCTGCCTCTGATTAATGTGCATCACTTCTTATGGTGGGTTGACCTTGGCCAGCTGCCAGACACCCATCAGCCACTCTTTCATTTTCAGCAGGATGAGGATCATGGCTCAAGATAAAGAAAAGGAGATGGCTTACCATTTACTGTCACAGAAAAAAAAGGGAAAACTTTTGGAATTTTCACATAGTGACAATATGAATAAAGAAGGACCACTTGCAGGATGATTATATGCTCTGAATCAGGACTGAAATTTGTACCGAAATTTTTATTTATGCAGGTCGATATGCAGTTTAGCAAGAGTGCTATTTACTATTCGGTATCTAAAATAGATCTAAACATGTTATATATTGTACGAACATTAGCATTTTAAAGAAATCAGGAATATCACTTTGCATTCAGAGATTTTATTCATCTACTTTGCTAGCTAGAGATCTGATAAAAATTCTATACTACACTTCAGTAACATCCTCTCATCTCCTCTTCCTCATCTTACTGTGGAGGCTGTGCTGATAGGAAATATAAAATTTTCTCTATAAGAATTGTGCCAGCAAGTATTTCTCTATAGCAAGGTATTCTTTCTAAAAGTGTCTAATATATTTCACTTTACTGATGTAAGAGCTTAAAGAATTTTCTTCTGCATTACTAAAAAAAAAAAAAAAAATTCTAATATTCTGTGAGTCTGTTGTATATTTTGGGAAAAAAACAAACAAACAAACAAAACAACCTTGGAAAAAAAAAAAAATCTCACCCAAAATCCCCTACTTGTAATGAACCAGTTGAAAGTCAGTTTCTTTGTTCTTTTCCAATTAAAATGTTATTGAAGTTTCCATTGTGTTGTAACATAAAGGAAATATTATATTATTAATGTTCTGTAATACAGTCTGTTTTTCTTATTATACTCTGCATTCCTTCAAATGTTTTATTAACTTCTAATGTCTAATAAATTTTTCACAGAACTTTAAAAAAAAATTAAACAAGAATTTTAGTTATAATCTTAACTACTGTAAAGAACTTCACCCTCCCTCCCCTTCCCTCTCCCCCCCAAAAAAAAAGATGAAGAGGACTTTTTTTTGCCACTTCTACATATATAAGAAATCATGCATTTGCAAATGAACATTCTTTCTCTATATAAACCTCAGTGTATTATCAGGACCTCTTAATTGTTTGAAAGACATTCAGATACACCGTTACACTTACACCTGAAACAGTATCATTAAATACAACAAAAGATTGCAGTCTGATGAAAACATTCATTTAATTTTTCACTAGATTATGTTTAACATTTCAATGCAAGTGTGATCTCTCATTTGCTTACGTGTCTAAGCTCTGGAAAGGTTGGAGTTTGTTCAGTTCTGTAACAAAGCTGGATAGGAAAAAGTTTGGAGTCTTTTGCAAAATATTAATACGGCTTTATTGTCCTCTACTCATTGTGAAAAGATGTAACCATTTCAAAGAGAAAGATAAAACAAATCCAAATACATCTTTCCATCTTTCCAGGTATAATACATGTCTTATTTCTAGAAATTACATAAAGAGATTGCTCTTCCAGTTAACTGTAATTTCCTCAATACTATAATTTTTTACAAAGTCTTAGTATAAAAAATCACTGTTCTTCACAGATGTATCTATCTTCAGTGTATTCACAACCTTTGAACCTGACAAAGAATCTCACAGGGAACACAGAAGCAAACATTTCGTCTGATTACAGCTACTTGACTTTTTTTTTTTTTTTTTTTTTTTTTTTATTTTATTTCATAACCTTTTCATCCATTTGTGGTAGAAGAGTCAACTGTGACAGAGCTATACACCAGACAAAAATATTTTAAAATGTGACTAGCAATAAGATTATTTGCAAGTTCTCCTGGAACACCATACTTTAACTGCATTAAGTTTTACACTGAAGAAAAAGCAATATGATTTTTCTGCTTTCAGACCTGATATTGTTTTAATGTTCATTATGTGTGAAGCTACCTAAGCACCAAATTAGAAAGTTGAAATTGGAAATGCACCAACATAGCAGTTTTATATAGTGTGTGTATATATATACACCATATATTTAATTTGAGAAATACTTCTTTTTATGCACCAGGAGAATGATATTGAATGCTTTGGGGTTCTTTTTTCAAAACTTCAGAGGAAGCTTTATTTTGATTATTTTATTTTATTACTTGACTTTTTTTTTTTTTCTTTTTCCTATGAGATAAGTCCCGTCTCTTTATAAATGAAGCACTGCAAAAGAATATTCTGGACAACTTTTTGAAAAAGATACAAAATATTTTGTAACTTTTTTATTCTTTCCTTGTGCGGACAAAAAGTCTGAAAAAGACAAAATGTTATATAGATCTATTGCATAGTTGGCCACAATTTCTGGTGATTCCACTGTTTCAAAGCTTAATAATTGAGTATTTCCAGTAGAGGACAAAAAATGTGATAAAAGGTCAGTGAAAGTGATATTTTTAAAACACTTATAAAGTAACACAAGATATTATTATCTCAGATTGTAAGAACAGTTAAGTTCACATGACCAAATTATGGAAAAAAACATTATTTTCTCAACAATACTCATCTTGAGCTAGTATTTCTCTACAAATAAAGTCATAGTCAAAGGATGTTGAGTAATGTGATTTTATTAGGGTGAGAAAATCTTTTGCTTCTCTATTTTCTCAAGAAAACAAACGAACAAACAAAACCAAACAACTTCCAAAAAAACACAGTAAAAGCATTTCAAAACTTTTTCTTTCTTACAAAACAACTTGTAGGAATAAACCTGATATGCACAGTTCACTGGGGTTTTTTTAGACCAGAATCCTAACTGGATTTTTTTTAAATGACTGTTCTATCAGTTCTAGTATTTTGCAACGTTGTAGAAGGTATTGCATAAGTTTAATAAGCATTTCATCTCCATGTGTCAGTGTTTCTCTTATTTAAAATCATTGAATTTTGTAAGACATCTTCATTTTGTTTAATTTAGTGATTACTATTAACAGGTGCCAGTATTGATTAAACACTGATCCTCTCAACTGACTGATATTGTAGAAGAAACAAAATGAAGGTAGTTGTTGACCCTGGAGCTGGAGATTTAACTACCTGAGAACCACATAAAGTTGTTTAAGCTTGAGAATTCTAAAGGGGTTTGTATCTCTGTATGGGAACTGAATAATAAATTATGATAACCTCATTAATTTGTGGGATGAGTTCCTTGGTCAAGGTGTTTGTTATGCAGTTTCAGTGTGTAGAACACTCTCCTGAAAGTATTGTGAACTTCCAGTTATGGAAAACTTTCCAGAAAACTTTTCTGATAGTTCAATTTATTGTGTTTCTCTTGTACAGAAATATTTATTTTCCTCTTTGCAGTTCAGTGGCATTCACTTATCCACTTAGTTTCATATACATTACTGTCAAATTAAATATATATTTATATTAGTACTTTCTTTTTCCATAAGTATCTACACTCAAAATCAGATTGATTAGCAACCTTTAGGGTTCTATTGGTGTTTTCTGATATAATTTCTTACCATATACTATATTCTGTTTCCCAGCTATATTTCCAGCCTTAAATATTGATACACAGGTCTTTTGGCCTGTTTTTATTCTTTGATATCGTAGTGAAATCTGGTCAATTTTGCAATAAGAGATTATTATCACTCTCCAGAATCCTTGTATCTAAAGGAATTTACAGTACTTTCCATTAAGGGGTAAAGGCTACTTTTCCTCAAGAACATTAGAACATAATTCTAATTGTGTAAGTAATTATGTTCCAGCTTATCTGCATGGGATAGAAACAGGCTTTCAGACATAACATTTCTTGCAAATTTTAAAGTGAGGAAAAGAAGTTTATTGGATTTGTTTTTAGAACTCTCTTCCTTACTTTGAAATATAAATTCATACTGAAATAAAGTAATTTATCTTTAACTAGTGTGAAGGATACTTTTAGATGAGATTTTTTATCCCACATGATACAGTAAATCAGACCAAATTATCATAACACACTTTTTATGTTATAAAATTTATAAACTCATTAAAAAAAAAAAAAAAAGCATAAGGTTTGAATTTTATGGTTAATGTACTACTACAATCTTAATTTAAACAAGCAAGTGTAAAGGAAGTATCTAGAAATTACTTAGAGAACTACAGATACGCCTAGATTTAAATTAGTTTGGGTACCTCACTTTTTCTCTATTATTCATTTGTTATGAACATTTTTCTTTCTTGTCCTTTTTGTTTCTCTATTTTTTTTCATCAGTTTTAACCTGATATTTTCTCAGTCCATGTTAATACATACATTTTAAAGTAAATCTTCTATAAGAAATGTGAATCAAGTACTGACAAATTATAAGTCTACATTTTAATCCAACTCACTTTCAGTAGATTCACATACAAAATAGTATCTTTTCCTTCCTACCTCAAATCTGCTCTCTAGGTATAAAAACTTGACATACTCATAATACACACTAGTAATTTTTATTCTCAATTTATGTAGTATGTTCTTGTCTATTCTAATAAAAAGTAATATGTGGGAAAATAGTGTTCCAGATATTCTTTTGGCTTAAGCTAAATTCTTACTTTATCACACTGGGTACAAAGCATTCACTTTGAAAGCTGGAGGTTGTTTTATTCACAGTGATGCCTTTTCTCATAAAATTAATTGCTCAGACATGTTCTGTTGTACACTAAGCAAATCCTTGATGACTTTTAAAGGCTTTACAATAGCCCAGGAAATGACACAATCTGCTGTGGTATATTACATTTGTAATAGTAGCGTCAGTAGTAATAGAACTATAGCTGTAGTAATTATGATCAAACTGTAAAGATAATGACATTGTGGAAATATATTTTCTTTCTCCCCATGGATAGTTTCAGAGAACTGTTCTACAAAGGTCTCTATGGTCTTTTCTGAAATGGCTGGTGAGTTTCCTCTTATGAAAGGTGACTATCACAGAACAGGGCTGTAGAAGCAATATAGAATGTGTGCTTACCAAGGATTTTTTGAATAGGTTTTCTTAAGAGGTCTGTAGTCTATACAAGAAGAGAAAAGTTCAAATGTAACATTATTTAAGGAAGTAGTCAACAAAGGCAAAGGGCTGAAAGATGAAGCCCAGCAAAACATTAATTTAATCAATGTCCACACAGGTTGGAAGGTAAACACTGAGAAATACAGATTCAGAGAATAAGGAATATATCTATTTAATTTTTTTTTGTTTGTTTTTTGTTTTTTTTTTTGTCTTCAAAAAGACAATCAAATACATGCGGATAGGTGAATAATTTTGTGAAAGTTTATGAGAAGACATTCAAAAGGACTCTCAGGCATGAAGATGATCACTCTCATAATGATTAATTCTCTGCCCAACTGTGAATTCTCAAAGCCAGTTATGAATACTTAAAATACTTTCTTTCCAACTGTCATAGAAATCTTAATTTTTTTTTTTTTTTTTTTTTTCCCTGCACAGTGGAGCAAGTTCCTCAAGAATGATGAAGGACACTGTCTTCTTCAGCCTTGGCTACTTTCAATTAACTGTTGTTTTTTTTTATTTTTTTTTTTTTTTTAGGACATGTGCAGTGACCTCATCTCAGACCAAAAAGAAACTCAAATTTCTTAATACTGAGTAAATAGTTATTGATTTAGCATGGTAAGATAGTTTCTATTATTTTTCACTGATGTCTTGGAAGCAAAGAGGTATGCATTTTGCAGGAGGCATTTGGTGTGGCATGACTATGGATTTATTTAAACCAATGAACTTTAGCTGGCTTTAGATGAAATATAGATCTGGAGTGCCCAGCTCTGAAAATGACTTCCAAAAAATAACAGTGCTTTCAATACTAAAGTAACTTTACAGACAAAGCTTTTATGCTTATAGACTCCAAGGTATGTAGACAGTTTTGCAGCATTGTTGCTGATTATTAAAAGTGACTTAAATTGCAACCACACTGTAAAATCTGAAGTGCCCTTTTCATCTAACTTGCAAACTTAGCTGAGGACTCAAGGGGGAACAAAATAAGCCCATAAACCAAAGTAGTTTGCTTGCGAAGAGGAAAACAAACATACCTTCGAACTCCTGAAAGAATAAAACTGAAGTAAATAATAATTTTTTTTAAAAAATATATACAAATTTAAGGCAAACAACCTATATTCCCTCACTGAAATACACAGCTGGTTCGCCCTTGGGAAGGGAACTAATACAGCAGCAGAGAGCAACCAGTAAAAATGCCTTGTTATTAAATATATAAAGCTGTCATATCTGGGCATTTTTAAGAATCCAGGCCCTTGAAATATAGGGGTAACCTAGGGGTCATTTGAGCCATTTCAGAGTTTATTTATGATTCAGAATAGAGAATAAATAATAATGTAAGAATTCATTGGTAAAAGTATGATAAATTGCTCAAACTAAAGATTTTCCCAACTTATGTTGCAAGTAATTTAAAATGTACTCATTATAAATTTGTCTCCATTTCCAAATTGAGTTTAATATGGTACAAAAACATTGATCTATTATCAATTATTATGGCAACCTCTATTTTTCCCTAACATTTTCAAGAACATTAAAAATAATTAATAAAAATACTTGAACTGTAAGACTGACACCATTTTGTCATATTGTTATGTTTGCCAATGTTCTTTGCAATCATATTTTGCATTTATATATGGAGTATATGTTTCTTTTGTTAAAAAAATAAATTCTGTAAGAAGTCTTCTTCCCCAGTGGGTAGCATTTTATACTGTCTGCTTGTAGAGGAGATGCAAATGCTTTTTGCTGGGTTAAAATATGCCAATAACCTGTTTAAAGAAATTTGACCTTTATGTGATGTGGTAACTATGTTGGGTTTTTTTTGTAGCTAGGAATGTTTATTTTTATATCTCTGTCATCACTCTCAGCATGTCATCCAAGTTAGTGATGCAGCAAAACACTTTCATAGTTTTTGATGCCGCTTTGTGAAATTGCTGTTTAAAGGAAAAAGCCACTGATTTTTTAAGGGTCTATGCACCCTTGGACACATGCAGATTGCCTCAAAATTGATTTACGAAACCCTTCTTTGTGATGAACGTTGTGAAACAAAAGTTTCATTTAGTATATTTATTTGTCATATTAATGGGATTTTTAGTAGCTCTAGATTCAGTGTTTCCAGGAAGCACTGATACTGGCTTGTAGGTGAGAGGCTTTAAGCAGTGCACTTCATAAGAAGATGTAGCCACTACTGGAGTCACCGGTATTAGTGTCAACAGCTTATTGTGAATTAGAGAACAAAAGCATATGTGTTCATGGAAGACTAAAATTATCAAATTAATCACATTCACATATGAAGTAAGACACCTCAACTGTTACTTATATTGGTGGATATTTCTATAAGTAATACTATATTGTACCAGACCATGAACCAGTCTATGAATAAGGATGATTTGAATAAGTTTAACTGGAGATTATTACTTAGAAGGAGAAATTAATACCAGAAAATCTTAAAGAGCTGTCTCCCCCTACACTAAACTGTCATTAAACCCCAATGAAATAATGTTAGCTTTAAAATAGCTGAGAATCTGACATTCCTAATTTAAAATATCTTTTAGACAACATCTGTAAAAGTAGGAATGTAGTGTACATAGTGCACCTGTGGATCATATGGAAAAAAAATGTCTGGTGGATGTTTGCCAAAATCTGATCACTTTAAAAAAGATGACCATCAGCCTCTAACTGACAGTGTTAAAGAGGAAAATGACAATCAGGATTAAATAATAACCAATGAATACTGAAAGACTGTTGCAAAAAACAAGGAGCAAACCGGAAAGGAAGTATAAAAGAAATATGAAAAAATGGTAACGTGGTAGAGTAGAGACCATGTAGAGAAAACGACAGTAGTGGGAAGCTGGTTTGATACTGCCAGAACTTCTGTCCAGACTGGAGAGGGCAGCTTCTCCATCAGATGCTGTGAGCAGCCTGCACGTGTCCCTGGAGTTCCAGTACGGGGTGCAGCATGTGGGAATCCATAGCTGTGGGGGGCTTTGTCACTGGCATTCACATACCAAGCTACAGGGAGCAGCACGGGTATATATAGAGCTGGAGCATCCACATCTCCAACACAGATGTGTGCTAGTTAGGGGAATACCACGGTGCCAAGTGAGGAATATCAGCTTGTAGTTCACATGTTCTGTGGCAGTGTATGTGTGTGGCAACATAAATGTAAATGAATATTTATATGAGATAAGAATTTCATAGGGTTGTTTATAGAAGACTGTTTAGACATATGCAGGTATTAATTAACATTTCACAGGTGGCTAGTATCATGGGATATCCATGTTACTGCTGATGCTGATCCTTCTCATGTGGTTCACTGATTGCTGGTTAATTATGGTTTGTTAATTAATATATAAAATGTATTGGTTTTGTTTTGTGTTCAATTACCTAAACTTGGCAGGTTTTTTTTTGGGACACATGTGAATAGGAAGGATATGGCAAAAATATCAGTGTCTTACCCTCTTACAGGTGAAAGGAAATGAATGGAATTGAGAGTAGAGTGTAACAGTTTATGTAATTGATTTTCCATTGTGGTACAAAATTAAAGCAAAGAGCTGATAGAGCCAGTCCATGTTCCCTGAAACTCCCTTTTATTTTCAGCAGAATCAAATGTAATAGTGGAAACTGGAAAAGAAGTTAAGGAAAAAATCTTGAAAAGTACAGAGGTGCCCAGCCCATTTGAAATTATCAAGGTTTAACAAGCTCCTAAAACTACACTTAGGTTTGTATAGCTCATACAGTTGTTGTTTTACTTATGCTGGATATATTTGTTTTTGTAAGAAATTTAGCCCAGTAACATCTCTTAAAATACATTCATCCTCAGGCTTTCACTTTTGAATGTGCTAACTTCACCTCTGCTCTCAAGTTTAAAAACTACTGTCACTTGTGATTGTGAATTTCCACAATCATTTTCATCAAGTTTCTACATATTTGAAAGTATTTCACCAGCTGAGTGGCTGATAACTAAGGGACTTGATGACCCAAAGACTGTACAAATGTTTTCTGTAGATCTTTAAGTATGAGTTTTTGAATGTTCACAACCCAAGATGATAATCAGTTTTTCAGAATTTTTCAGTGTTCACTTAAATACCTACATAACTTCACTTTTTTTTAACAAAGTATTGATAACTGGAAACTTCCAGTGCTAGAATAATAGTAACATCTTCTAAGATAATGTTGCATATACTAGGATACTGTCAGGACAATAATTGTTTATCTTTCACATTTGCTAGATATTTCAGTTTTTGTGATTTTCCTGTTTCTGATGTGTATGGTGCTATTCTATGAAAGAACTAACATCTGTGAAGGTGTAGAGGACAGTGAGTTCTTGTTCAATCCCTGTCACAAATTTTCTTATATTAGCTATATGGTATAGCATGAGGCCATTTGTATATGTAAAATTTTGTACTGATTATTGTGAGAGTCTTGAAAGCCCTCCTGATGGGGGTTTGTGTGCTCCAGCTAGGGTCAGCTCAGCTGTGGACAGCCCTATCCTGCTTATTGTTGAGAGGAGAGGCTCCCAGGTGTCCAAAGGGTTAGGCTGTGGCCTGGACTGATACCCTGCCCATGGGGGCCTGCCTAGCTCCCTGAGTGGAGCTGTGGGACCAGCCCTAGCTGAGGAGGTTCTACCCTGACCTCCCCAGGAACATCCTCCATGGTTCCCAGCATCCTGGCCCTCAGGGAGCCTCCAGCTCCTGCTGTGCACTGACAACTATTTGCCATATCTTTTCCCATAAGCCCTCCATTAAGTAGTGTTCTCAAGAAATCAATGGCAGCAACACTTCATTCCACAGCTTTCACTCACATTAATATTAATTTTGTAACATGGATCTGACCTTGTGAAATGCCTTCAGAAGGTTAATATGAGTCTCCAAAGCCTCTCTGGGTTTAAGTCCAAAACCTGGGATTATCCCAGTCTAAATCAAGGCTGTGGATTAATGAATATAATTTAAAGTTATTTGTTTAATTGCAACAATCTGGCATCTCTTCTGTTTGAATTTAAGTTTATTGTTAAAAAACCCAACCAACAAAAGGCAAAACCAAACCAAAATAACAACTTGTTTTTGTTTGGTATATTTACTTTAAAAAAAAAACATATATACTTTTTTAATTGTGACTACATCATTGAAAACTACCCATGAAAAAAGAAAACAAGTATGATATATTTAGCTTTTCTTTTCTCTCTCTTTTGTTTTGTTTTGCTTTGTTTTGTTTGTGTTTGAACAGCTTGCATGATCTTTCCAGCATTGTTCTCATGCATTTAATGTACTGATGCATTTAATAAAACAAAACTACCATTTTCGTATTTCTGGTCATCGCAGAAACAGTTTCACTGCAAATGAAATTTAAATTCCAATTTGTTGTACTTGGCAAATCAGATACTTTCTTGTCATTTTGAAACCCCACGGTCAAATGTGTGAGGGCATGGGGTGTGGAAATGGAACATAGTGTACCCTCACTGACATTTTAAGAGAAAGATGTAAAAAATAAACCAAAGGGGAAGGAGGAAACAAAGGATCAAAACCTGAATAATTATAAATAATTTTCTGAAAATCAAATAATACTGTTAAAGGAAAAATGGATGAAAAAATATAAATCAATGATAGCTTTTATTTTTAAGTATCAGCAAATTCTGAAACTATAATAAAACTCTGAACACATGTTGAAGTATCTCCATAGGAATGTCTTTTCAGGTGAAAAGAAATTAACTACATTGGAATTCTTCATCTTGTTAAATGGATAAATAAAGGCCATATATATAAGAAGTTCATAAAGCTGTAAACAGGAAAGACCATAAATAAAAACTATTTTTCAAGACCTAGTTAAAGTTTCTGTTTAGTGAAATTATTCAACATTAGGATAGAAGTAAAAATTTAAAAAAAAAAAATAAATCATAGATAATTTTTAAAAATCTATGAAAATATTTCATTTAACAACCATGAAACACAATTGTCTGATGAAACCACGCCAGGAAAACCTTGGGATCTAAACTTGTATTACTGGCCACTGTGAAAAGACACTGGGTTAAATGGTCTTTTGAGCCACATCTGTCGAATGATTAAACTAAAGAGAATGATTTTGAGACTTGGTGTGAAGGTGTGCAGTTCTTCCCTGATTCTAGTGCCTATGCTGGACTGCTGTTTAAAAATGAAAATATTACATAAATAAAGTCAAGTATCTTAAAAATTTGACGAGTAATCAATACTTTTCAGCTCAGTTAATATGCAGATACTCAATGAAGCAAGAAATAACTCACAGGGAAACTGAAGGTGTATACAGAAACACGCTCATGATACAGATCATCTTCCAGAATTCACTGACAGATGACCAAGACATACACAAGTCATTCATGCAGAAGAAAGAAAAGTGCAAAGTGGAGCTGCTTCCTCATGAGAAAATAATAGCTTATGGCATATTGGTTAGAAAGTAGACAGAATCTTATGAGGTTTCTATTTGTGAGAAAAAGCTAAATGTGTTTAACATTACAAAAACTCAGAGCCCTAATAAAGCTTGGTATCTACACAAGACCTAGAGAGAGGCCACTAAGTCTCAAAAAGGGACTGGATTTAAGACATAGCTTTCTCTTTATGATTTTAAATTCAATAGCTGAAGCAACACTTGTATTTTTGCAGGTTTCTTGGTGTTCTGCACATAGAAACCAAGGAGGAGACATCTCCTTAGGTAGTTAGCTGCCTAAGAAGTACAGATTGTGAAGACTGTAGCTCTCAAACACGTGTGTTGTTGTTGTTGTTTAAATCTAACTGTAACAAGTTTGAATAAAGACAAATAGGAGTTTGTGAATACATTTTTCCTTCATCCATAAAGCTGTCGATTGTTAAACAAGTAATCTATGCTGCAGCAAACGTACAAAAATAATACAGGAATCTAGACAAAGTAAGAATAATGCAAACAGAAAAACTCTTTTAAGACAGATGATGATTGCAATCCATAATTAATTTTTAAAGTGTCTGCAGTGCTTATGAGGATAATGGGAAATTTAAAACTACTTCAATGGAAATATTTCTAAAGTAGGTTGATAAAGTTCTTTCTGTTTTAATGAAATAAAAGACATATGTAATAAGAAACTAAAAAAAAGTTACTCTATCAATGTAGATGTTGATATAAGTTGAAACGCATAATTTTTAAAAGTCATATCAAGTGCTAGTTGTAAATGAAGCATACTGTGATTAAAAACTTGGAAGGTCAAGTTTTTCTGAACTTTTTTGCCTATTACATAAGCAGTTTATACTTACACTATGAACAAGAAATAATTTTTTACCTTCCACATTTAAAAAGAAGATAGCAACTTTAATTTTTTTTTTTTTTTTAACTTTTTCTTTTGGAGTCAAGGAATATCCAGTAGAAAATAGTACTCAGGGAAAACTAATTATTAGGACAGCTTTTGGATTACAATGTTGAAAACACATTATCATGTATACATTGCTGAAATAGTTACGTCAATAAACAATAGTTATGGTTATGATTTAGAATAAATTGTCCAGAGACGACATGGAGTCTACCCACCTTGGAGATACTCAAAAGCCATCTGTATGTGGTCCTAGGCAACCACATCTAGGTGGCTCTACATGAGCAGGGAGATTGCACAAGACGACTTCCAGAGCTCCCTTCCAACCTCAACCATTCAGTGATTCTGAGAAAATATGAACTGGAACACTGAGCTCAAACATTAACAGAATGTATTTAATCCTTGAGAAGACAAGTTCAGTTAAAGAAAATCTGTGTGCTTGAAGCAGTAAATTTCTGGCTTACATTGAAGCAGACCTTAAAGGTTTTGTTCAAATGTGTCATATATTTCATGTGTTCAGTTCTGTGGTTCATTGTTTAAAGTTTTTTAAAACTCCACTCTGTTTTTCTTGTCTTGGAACTTAAGTATTTTAGACAAGTCATATTATCACAAAGACTACCCTACAAACACTGTAGTTCCAGAAAAAAAATATTTTAGATTATTTGTGATGTCAAGTTAATATATATTCTTTTGAATGTTCCCCCAGTTTTACACAGGTGCATGAAATAGCCGTTTCATTTTAAACATATGTTCCTTTCATTTTTCTTTAAAGAAATTTAAGATTAATGTAATTGTAAAAATATACTTAAACATTTCCCTTAATTAAAAAAAAAAAAACCAAACAAAACAAAAAACACAAAACCCTACAACTAAAGAATGAATAATCTATTATGTAACGTTATGATGGAGTTTCAGCAACTCATCAGACTGGTGTGAAGAATTCATGTTTCCTGTTAACTAGCTCAATGCACAGAGAAAAATAGTTTTAGTGTGATTACCTTACAAGTGCCTTCATTTTCACAACCCCTTCAAGACAAATTCAGAGATCACTTTAAACATCATCACAGATAAGTGTTTTTGACACAGTTTGATTTATCAGCATTTCAAAAGTTATTAATAAAATGAGATAAATCAAAGGCTGATTTTAGCAACACTTAATATAACAAGTGATTTAGTAAAACAGTGATTTAGCCACAGATTTGAGAATGAAAGATTCATGCTTACTACAAGACATCTCAAACCAAATTGTTTGGTTTGAGAAAAAAGACAGAAAAATACTTGGCCAGTGAAATATGTATGTGCCCACATTAATAAAAGCAAATGTACAAAATCAAGCACTCAGATAGGTAGAGAGATGGGTAAAAGAGTCTACTCTATAGTAAAAATTTCCCCTTTTGAATGTAAAGTAGATGCTCACAATGCATTGACATTTCTCAGTGAGCGGGAGTTGAGTGCTGAGGAGGTGTTCTTCCCCAGGCATTACATCAACTTCACCAGCAGGCAGTCCTGAGGGGCATCCCAGTTCAGTGGAGACGCTGGATGCAACCCACTGTGATCCAGGAGAGCTCAAAGGGTCTCATTTTGGATCACTATTTATAGAGTCCAAGGTAACTGACTTTTGTCAGGTATTTTTCCATTTCAGACTAACTCAAGTGTTGAAACATCCTGGTTTGCACGTGTCCAGAACTTGAGAATCCTGATATTTTTCCAGAACCTGCACATGCCCAAAACTTACTGGATCTTGGGATCCTGGTATCTCCCCTCTAGGTTACAACTCAACTACAAAAGTATCGGATTTTAAGAGGGAAGATTGGCGATCCAAGATGATAATGAGGGGAGTGGGTGTGAAGTGTGCCAAAGGGACACAACACTCTGGTCCACTACAGGAGGTAATTGTCATTATTGTCCCCAGAGAATAGGGGAGGCAGGAATCAGGAGCATTAACGGGAAGCCTTAATGCTCTGGTACAACACCTTTCACAGCCTGTACTATTCCAATGGATTGCTGTGTGGCCCAGGGAGGAGAGGCCATCCAGTATCAAATGGCCCACGAGTATGGGGAAATCATACCACCACAAGCATTCACCCCTGAACTGTTGGAAGGACATCTGACCTGATCTGTCACCAAAATCTTTAGGCACAATAGAAATACGGTAAGTGTAGAAACTCAGTTTGAAACACTACTTTAAAACCTTTGTTTTATTTATGGTGCAATTCTATGGTCTCTGGTCTTTATGGTGATTTTTTTTTTCTGTATCTTTCTTTTCTTTATGTAGTTGAACAGCCTCAGAAAAGTAGGAAATAAAGCTTTGTACATACCCCTCCCAGATCCTAGCAGCACTGAAACTGTGTTACATTACATGTTAAATTAACGGCTAATAGTCTGGAAAACTCCAAGACTTGCATTAATTCTATATTTATTGGGGCTTTCTATCATTTTTATAATGGATTTGTTATTAGCTTTGTCCTAGGAGGTCAGAATTCAATGAGACTTCGTTCCAATAAAACATGATTAAGTATATTTTGCAATTTAAGTTTCACTGTACTAACAGCTCTTCAGTATATGTGATATGTGCATCATGGTCTCCATAGAAACATCCATTACCTAGTATATTTGTCATTACTTAGTTTCCAGCATATAACATTAATTATGTGCCCAACATCACCACAATAAGTCAGGATCTGACACTACTTCTATTATAAAACTCTGTTACAGGAGGATTTGTAATACTTCCATAAAATTTCAATCTTGCTGAAATTTACCACAGTGTTTCAGCCTGAATATAAATATGTATGAACTGAGTTTGTCAAAATTTCAATAATTAAAAATAATTCAGAAATTAAAAAAACAAAAAAACAAACAAAACAAAACAAAACAAAAAAAACCCACAACATATTTGTTGGGAATTAATAATGAAATATTTCCATTTCAAATAAACTAATTTTGTGAGAAATTATGAAGGTTGTGTATGAGCAGTTTATATCAATGACATGTTTAATGACTGTGTTGAATTAATGAGGTTTGACACAGAATATGAGTCTGCTTTCTTTCTAATCCAGTAAATATTTTTTTTTTTACGAAAATAAACTTTTTTTTTTCTCTAAGCAACTGGCTTAACTTCCACGTGTTCTAATTTTTATTGATTCGCGTTTTGCAGTGAAAATGTTTTACCTTTTTAATTGATACTTTTTATTGGTTGTATAGTCAACAACATTTTTTGATAATTTAGCTTTTTAACTGACAAGATGAAAGGTCAACCACTTAATCAGACAGAAAAATGAACAAAGCAGCCAATCAACATAATAAAACTAAACAAAACCCACACATGTAAAATGGCAAATCACCTTATTTCCCTTTTGCTTTTTTTAATACAGAATTTGAAAGACATAAGCAATTGGCACTTTTAGTTTTTTTAAAGGACAGCAAGAATTAATGGAATGGTTTAAGTGTTCAGCATGATTTGGGATTATGAGACCAAAAGATGATAAAACGACCTTTATATTGAAAAAGGACAAAGCTAAACTAGGAAGATGGTGCATTTATATCAACATTAAGAATGCATCCCATTAGTTTGAAAGTTTGTGAAATCAGTTCCCTCTGAATCTCTCAGGGATTATTCACCTAAATTAGCATTAGGTTTAGGAGGGAGCTGTGATCTGAATGCTGCTCTCTTAGTTTACTTGAAGAGAAAAAGCTAAATTTAATTTATTTAGTGACCTTTGAAGATTTCAGACTTGAATGATTTTCTTTCATTTCAGTCCTTGGTAGACTCCAGGCAGGAACTACCACTTGTAAATGGTGATTGCCTTATTCACAGCAATAGACATAGAGCCTTGTGGCCCTTTTGTGCTTCTATTACAGTTTAAGTGTAAGCATAGGATGAAAATGTTTAAAAGAATGTTGTAGAAACACCCAAGTTAGTTCATGATTAGGCTAACTACAATTGCACTGAGCCTCTGTTTCTGAAAAAAATATTACTGAATTTGGGAGGGGATAAAGGTGGAAAATTGTTTAAAATAAGTAAGTGTTGTGTTAAACAGGTTTGATTTTAGAGGAGAAGGATAGAACACATTTCAAAAAGAGACATGGACATCCGAATTAAAAATTGTGATCTCAGAAATATACAATTTTCTTTGGAGATCATTTACCTTTACCTTGGGGCTTCTGTATTACACATGGAGGTTCACATGGAAAAGACTCTAGTCACAGAAGATTGTACTTATGAACAGAAGTATTAACAAATCTCAGCATCATAACGCTGTACTCATGCCAAATATTAACTGGATTCTTGAAATGAGTATTCCTCCATCTGTGTTTTCTATAGCATTTGATGTGATGAGTGTTCAAGCAAGCTTAATGAGCTGGACCCATGAAAAATGCAATTGTAGCTGTCAAGTTCTTTTAAAATGAATTTTAGAGAGAAGGTAATGATGACATTTCCACTTCTGAAGACCTATATTCAGTTAATTTATTCCTGATGTAAAGTAAAATGCAGAAATATTCTTTGGATTAGAATATTGTTGTCCTCATGCTGCAAACTAAAGATCAGTGACTAAGCCTGAGGTTGATGTTTGATTTGAAGCTTGCTTGTCTCAGCAAATTAACCATGAATATTTTGCTTGACAAATGTTTACAGGTGTTGAATTGTGGATATAATCCCTTCAGAAAGAAACATGACATCTCTCTAGTCTTCTTGTAGAATCCCTCTTCTGATGATAATAATGGGAAAAGGTGGTCCAGGTTCTTAAATAATTTCTGCAGAACTCGATAGCCCAAGATGATTTATATATACACTGGGAATTTTTTTGTTTGTGTTTGTTTTACGGAAGTGATCATCTTACTTGGTTCATCAATTAAAGTTTTCTGTGATCTGATAAATATTAAGTCTTAAATGCATTACAATCCGTGGTGTATTGTCAAGAAATTTCTCTATAAAATATATACCTGTATACTAATTATGCATTAACGATAATTGTAATAATAACTTGCAATACTTCAGAGATTTAGTTTTTAATTTTATGTACTCATGATTAAACAATTCCAGATTTTCATGCAGAAGATGAAAATTTCAGGTGTTATTTTTTTTTTTTCCTGATAGCCTTCTTTCCCTGTCATTGTATTGTACTAATCCTTTCTGCAGTGCAGTTCGCTTTGTTTGATATGCATTTGGCATAAAGAAGTTATTATTTTTATATCCCAGATAATTTTATATCCAAGTTAGAATGTTATGCTCTGCATGGGTGGAGAGCTAAATGGGCAAAAAAATAATTTAGGCAACTTGGTTCTCAGGATAATGGGTAATGGGTCTTATTTTACCTGCAGGTCATAAAAAACTGGGGGTATTTGTCTATCAATGGCCTGGAAGAACAGTGTACACCCTTTATCATTTCAGACGACACCAAACTGACCGGGGAAAACAAAAAGAGAAAGAAGGGAACCAGTCAATACTCTATGTCAGGGCTCCATGCAGTGGGTTCTAAACAGGCAGAAGCAATGGGCTGCCAGGAATCTCATGAACTTCAACACAGATTGATACTAGGTCCTGTTCCTGGTTAGGCAGAAAATCCACTGCACTGTCACAAGCTGGGACTTAACTGACAGGAGGGCAGTTCTACTGAGAAGGATATAATAATGCTGGGGGTGAGTCTGTAGTGTGCTCTGGCAGCAAAGTCCAAGACACCTGGGCTGTACTAACCGGAGCACACTCAAGATGTCAAGAGAATTCATTAACTCACTTCTCTCATTGCTCCTTTGGCACATCTAGACTCCTGTGTCCATTTTTAGGACACCCTGGTCAAGAATGACATTGATAGATTGAATAAATGTAACAGAGGAGGAGAGACTGAGATAGTGGACTTCTTTAGCCTTGAGAAGCTTTGAGTGGATCTAACAGCAGACTCGTAGCACCTACGGAGAGGCCATAAAAAGACAGAACCAAGCTCTATCACAGCAACGTCAGAAGGTTGCAAGGCATTGGCATAAACTGAAACAAGGAGAAAGTCTGATTGGATACAGGGAAAAAAAAAAAACCAAAAACAAAAACACACAACATTTTCCTGAAGAGAACAGGCAAGCAGTTGAATAGGCTGCTCAGAGAGGTTATCTATTTTCCATCCTTGGGGATTTTTGACACTGGACCACGACCTGAGAAACCTTTTGTGCTCATAGACCTGGTCTTGTTTCATGCTGAAGGTTAGACAAGAGATGTCCTGAGCTTTCCCAACATCAGCTTCCTTCCAGCCTGAATTGTTCTATGATCTTGCATCCTATGAATTCACTATTGATAGGGATTTAGTAATTAAATATTATTCATGCTAAAGTTAATTAGGGTTCTTCATTTGATTTCACTATGGTTAAATTCTGGAACTACTTTTTTTTTTTTTTTTTAATTCAAATAACTAGCATTTCTGTAAATGAAGTAGCTGACACTCACACCCCCCCATCCCTATCCCATGCATTTCTGAATAAATGCTGGCTGTGACAAATGTAGATCCTATAGAATACTGTACAAAAATTTCAATCAATCCATAAAAAAAAAATATTGTATATAGAGAAGCAAATTTTATTAGGGTTAGAAAGTTAAGTCAATATCTTTCCAACAGTATATGCATTGGTTTATAGGATATACAAAGCTTTCTACAGCATCTTGCTTTTTCATAACAGTACAAGCTTCACTGTACGAAGCATACTTTCAGGGTTATGAAGTAAAATTACATATGAGGGGGTGGGAGCAAACCAATAATCAATATAATGTGCCCACAGGTTGCAATTAATTTGTTCTTACCTTCAGCTGTTATTTGATTCTTCTGCAATGAAAATAGATTCCCCACAATAGTGTGTCCAGAATATACATGTTTTATAGCTTATTAGATAAAACCAGAAGGATTGTTGTGATTCACTGATCAGACCTCCTATGTATCACAGGTGATGTTTACAGTAACTGATTATATATAATTAAATGAAAATTGAATTAGAAAACAGTTATTATTCCTTTTTGGAGTACATATTTTTTCCAAATGTACACTCATTTTTGTACACCTAGCACCTGACATTATTGTGATGATAAATTTTGTATTGCAGTCAAGACCTCATTCTGAAGGCCTTGTTGTAATGGAAACATCTGAGAAATGTTTTACTCAGGAAGCAGGTAATCAAAGATTTCAGATTGCTAGAACAGATAGGGCTAAAATATCTACAAGGCATCTTCTACCACTGACTGCTAGAGATTATACACAGTCCATAATCAACTGATTAAGAACACATTAGATTTCAATATCAAGCATAGCACAAGAATTAATTTTATTTCCATCACACAAAAGCTTGTGGCAGACAGTGTATGTAACAGTCTAAATGCTATCTATGTGTAATTGGCATTAAAAAAAAAATAAGGTAAGAAAGAGCTTCCTCACCAAGAAGGATGAATGCTTGTTGCCACAGCTCTCACCTGAGTCCTGAGTTTTGTGATTTTCCTGAGATTTTCTTTCCATAGCTATGACTTCCGGCGCTCTGTGATTTTTGCTTCTGTTGATGGAATGAGCAAGTATACAGTTGTATACTGCAGGCTTTACAAGGAGCTTTAAGATAACAACCCTTAGGACTGAAATGAAGGTGAGCAGAGAGCAGGGTATCAGCTTTAATGAAAAAACAGCAGACACATGAAGAGTTAGGTCAGCAGTTTCATGAGACAGGTTCAATACAGTAAACCACTGTGGTAAAGAGAAACAACTAGACAATAAAAAGGATGTAGAATCCAAAAACGTTGACTATTAAAAAACTAAAATAAATAAATAAATAAATAAAACCCATCCTGACTTCTTGATTCAGGCAATATAAATGAGAGAAGGACATACAAAACTTGTGAAATCAATAAATTAAATAAATACTTACAAAGTTGGGACTGAAAATGAAATATATACTGAATTACTTCTAAGGTTTTAGTCATGATTGCCTTGACATTGTTATTTCTGATCTGAAGTGCAGTCACAGACCTTTGCTTCACCATATAATTTATTTTTAGTTTTGCTTGTCTGTACTGATGAATACTCTAGCTCTGTGCATTTTTTAAATTGATAGTTCTGTAGATATACGACCTCCTTAAAGTTTTAAAAAGTAAGTATATTTTCTTTAAGAACAAAATAAATCCAAGGTCCCTGATTCTTTTAAGAAGCCTCTAAAATTCAAAGGGTGTTTTCTTTAGATTCTCTGTAAAACTGCATTAGGTGCAACATTAATATTCCAGTACTTCTGGTCACATATGTAATTTAATTTTCTCAAAGTTGTCTTTATTCAGCTACTCTTAAACAAAAGCAACTGTTGTGCTTTTAAAATTTTGTTCCACTGTTACAAATAGACTATATAATGAATTTCAAATATTTTCATTATGTTGGTATTATAAATTATCTCATATTACACAGATTAAATTATTTTAGAAGCTCAAATGTTATTTGTATTCATTCTTAAAACTAGAATGCTGAACTCTCACAGATTACCCAATATTTCAGTGTATGCAGATGGTATTGGGGTACCTCAAGTATCTAATTTTCAGCAGCTGGAGATAGTGTAGTTTTATGTGAGACTATGTTTAATAACAGGTATTAAGAAGGAAATGACCAAGCACATACCAGGGTAGTACATTTCAGCTGAGTAACACACTGAAAGAAATCTTAGGATGCACACTTAGGTCAATTATTTTTTAGTTCTGAACACTAACTTGCGAAAGACATCCTATTTTTCTCCAAAACATTTAAGCATGTGTGCTGATATGTTAAACCTTTGTTTTTAAAGAAAACTGAGCCAATTTTATAGAGCACTAAATAATCTCTGTATTTTTATCATGTGTACAGTTTGCCAGTTAGTTAAGATCATATTATTGTGCAATTTATTTATATTTCAGTTTATTTATTTTTTTTTTAAATTCAGATGCAGTTAACCTTTGTAACTTGTTCAATGAGAAACTCCAATGAACTGTATCACCACACACAATTAATTGTTGAACAACCTGTAATAAATAAAAATGCCATCACAGTTTAGTAATTAGTGCATGGATCATCTTCAAAAACCAACATTCTTTTCTGTCTGCAGCATTTAACTTTGCTCTGTGATTTAAATTGTATTCAAAGTGAATGGCAATATTCAATTACTGTAGTAGTTTATTATGGGAAATTGTCACAATTGTGATTAACAACCCTTATAGAAAACAATTAATTTGGTGTCCTGTTGCTAGGTCAAGTATAAAAGCTAATTTCTTGGAGGAAAGAAATATGTTTATCAGCATATCTTTTTTGATATTTTAATCTGAAACACTAAGCACTTCATTCACTGTAAAAGTTTTTCTTGCATATATTAAATATGCATTTATGATATAAAAAAGAGATAGTAAAGAAACTTTCATTGACAAAAGAAGGACCAATACAGGAAAAAAAAGGACAGTTCTCTCAAGTTTTATCACAGGAAAATTTTTATGCATCCATTGGTAATTATAACATTAACCAAAATTGTGTGAAATATACAATTTTAGTGAAACAGAAACACACAGATAGTGACTCAAACAGCTCATTCTCCCTTCCTGTAAAATACATGCCAAAATAAAGCTCTTTCCTCTGTTAACAGGCATTGAAAGGAAGAGCATTTTTTTTCCGTCTTAAGTCCAAAAACTGGAAGAAGAAAAAAACATTCATTCTTTACCAGCATTCTACATCACTGCTTTGTATGTTGTTGTCTTCTTTAATTTCTTTCTTTATTCTGGTTTTCATTCCTTCTTGAAGAAAGATATTTTCCTGTATTTTTATCCCTGGATGTCATATTAAGCCACTAATCTCTGTTAGCATTTTCAAATGGGTAAGTGGGTATGTAATATCTCTAAGTCACAATACTCACAAGGGTTTTTTTGAGACTTCTGTCACTTTAATACATTACCCATTTTGTTTTCTTTAATGTTTATAAATCATCTGTTCTAAAAATACAAAGATTCAGGATGAGATATTTACAGGATGAATATGTTCATGAATATTTATATCACATAATTCAAGACCTCTAAGTTATGTGCCTGAGTTAAGAGAAAAGTTCCCAAAGAAGCCCTTTTTAATCAGTTGAACAGAGCGGGACCTTAACAAAAGCATTTTTAATAGCCTCTACATCTCTTTCTCTTCTCCCTAACTGTTGTATATCTATGTATTCTAAATAAACTACCTTCCTACATCAAACTGTATCACTGAATTTACCAGTCTTAAACAATCGCATCCTTTCTACCTTTTTTCCTTAACTTTATCTGTATTTCTCTGATTATTAATCATCTTAATTTCAAATACTATTGACAAACAAAAGTAATTATTACTGTTTTATTGATTTTTCTGACACCATAAGCATAGAATAATCTTATTTTTCTATATTTTGAGTTTCTATTAATAAAATCCTAAAAATGAAGTGAATGATGAAACCTTGGTAATGCATTACAGAAGATCTCTCAAATGATAATAATAATAATAATAATAAAGTTTATCTTTTTAGTGAGAACTATTTTTCACTAAATTGGTTCACCAACAGAAATAAACCAGCAAATAAGCAGTGGCATTGGGAAATAAGGAAAAAACAACCCTGTTTATAAACATGATGTTTCTAATTTGGGTTATAATGGAGCTATTATAGCTATGGCTATGAATTTTATACTGTAATGACTGTTTTGATATGTTTCACAATTACAACATGCTTAATAATCTTTTTTCCTCCTTTTTTTTTAAAAAAAAAAAATATAATTTAGAGGAAAATGAGACTCATGGAATTCAGTGATAGCAGAGCATATTCCTTCTGGGACACTCCTGAAAGGGAAAATTTTTTTAGACTATCTCAAAAACATTGTGTTAGTAAAACCCAGTTAGTACTATTTATATAACTCATATATCCAAAACAAACATTGAAAGAAAAAAAAAAAAACAAAAACCAAACTTCTTCATTTGTTACTTTGTGGATACTTTTCAAAATAAACAAAAAATTATAAAAATAGTCTTATTTAACAGTGTCAGTTTACCTATTCTAACAATATATACTAAAACCACTTTGCTACAAGGATATTTCGAATTGTTTGGGGATTTTTTTTGTGTGTGTGTTTTTCTTTTTTCTTTTGCTGGGATAATAATACTACTTTAAGAGTTTTAAACGTAGCATGATGGATCCTAGAATGCTCATAGTGAAGAAATGTTACCACTGAAGAGTATTCTAAATTGCCCATTAAAATGATCATAATCCAAAGGTATGTCTTTTAATAACATCATAGGGTAGTTATTACATTTGGGAACTAAAATAATGACTATTTTCTCTTCTCTCTGTTCTGCTTCTCTTAACTAATTTATAGGAAAATGTAATAGATAGTCAAATCAACATGGGCACTGAAACAATTACCTAACAGGAGCAGACTGAGAAAAGTCTGCTAAATGTTGGAAACGTATTAGCTCTAACTTATTGCAGGCTGGTAATAGAGTACTCTCTCTACTTTTGTGTGTGTCTGTGTTTGAATTCATTAAGTAAAGTGAGTAAAAGAGTACAAACAGAGATGTTATTAAAAAAATAGTAATGAGAAGACAATGTTAAAAGTTAATTGAAAGAATTGTAGAATTGACGGTTAATATTTTTATATTGAAAAGTATGTTATATTGGAGTAGACATGGTGGAACATTTATGACAAAAGAATAACAAAATGAAAAGACGGGAAAGTGAAATGAGATATTTCAGCTTTGATATCAGATAATTTCTGGCCCCTAAAAACATGGAAGGCAAAGCATAATTAGCTATATTTCAAAATACATGATTGACAGCATCTTCCAGTCAGTGGAAGTCAAGGAAAGAAAAAAAAAATATTATCAAATACTTAAAATTAGAAAGAATGTAACACCCATTTCAAATTATCAGGCTGGATGGCAGGGAAAATAAATTTCAATACATGGATGAAACCACACAGTTATGATATAACAAGGATATGTTCTGGGATATTTAGGTCAACCTGGATTTAAAAATTTCCTTTCTCTTCAGGATCTTTGAAACTACAGACTTTATGTTTGAATTGTTTTATGTTATATCCATATAAAGTTATAAATTATTTTTGCATTCTTTTAGTTTATTGTGACATCTCTTCTACTAAAATTCTGGAACTATATGGTCTGAATTCAAAGACCACAGGTATGAGTTTCAGGGACTTGGAGCTCAGATAAAAAGTAGTCAAAAGAGAACTGGCAAAATAAAGTGATTTGGTAAAATTAAAGAATTAAAATGCCTAATATTTATTAGCATCTAGAAAGAAGATCTCTAAATAAATTAATTCAGCACTTTTATAACCATGCTCTTCCTAATTTGACATATTCAGATTTAACAAATGTAATAAAGCAGTCACTCTACTAGTATTACTGTGTTTCATTTTCATAAGCACTTGCATATTAGGGATTTTTTTCTTATTGTTATAAATTATATAGAATCCAACTATGCAAGGTATGCTTGGATGATTAAAATATTAGCATTTTCTTCTACAATGAAATTGTAAAATAATTTTCATATTTTAAATAGATTTTTCTGTCACTGATTTTACCCCTAGAATGCACACTTTAGATTGTTATATCGCCAATGGAGACAATATCAAATATTGCTTTGCAACTTTGCCTGACCATCTTAAAGTTCAACTATGTCCTTTAACTATCCCCTAATCAACATAATAATATATTGTTGATTCATAGAGTACAATAGAAAAAAAAAGTATTTTCAAAACTGGCAAATTATGATTAAAGCACAGACTTAATATAGATTCAGTTTTACTCTTTGTGTCTAAAGAAAACCTAATTTTCTATTTTCTGTACAAAAGCATTGCTTCTTATAAGTTTTACAAAAAGTGCACAATCATCTAAGCAGAGTTTCCTCTTGGTTCCAGAAATGATATGTTTTAGTAAAAAAAAAAAAAAATTTACACTAGAATGTTCTTTAACTCATGTTGTTAGTTTTCTTTTTATACCATAAATGCTATAACAAACTTTATTGCTATGAATCTGTATTTCTTTAAAAAACAGGAATTCATAGGAGATTATTTAACATTTAGATGTAATAGTCAAGTAAGAGTCTTCTTCTTCCAGATACATTTTTATCTAAAAATGAACTAAAAAACCCCAAAGATTTGGATGTGTATTGTAGAAGAACTGAACTCTAAACAATACCTTTAAAATATAGATACTGCTGTAAAATTTGGTATCCTGAGTTACCCTATGTTAGCAGAATAGAAGTGATGAATAATGCATTATTCTTCATGTATAGTAATGTTAGTAAGGTTTGGAAAACATGTAACCATTTTATTATTATTCATTTATGCATAGAGCTAATCATAAACTACAAAGGATTGTTACTTTCAAACCCTTAAGCAAAATTTATGAGGTCATTTTTAAAAAATTATTCCTCTGGGCTGTAATTAGTATTTTGTAGCATATGCAACCTGATGTTATCGTAGGAGACAATTTGAACATATGCATGTATTGTTTGAAAGATTTAATCCCAAAGAACCTTCTTATTTTGTGATGTTAAAGTGCACGTCAGACAAAAACTGAATAAAGCAGAAGGGCTCATTGCCATCATTTCTGAATGCTGAAAAATATACAGAAGCTTTGGTTTTTGCTTTGCTTCTTAACATTTGAACATACAGGACTATAGATTTAGGCTCTAAATTGAACCCTCATTTACCTGGGAAGTCAATTCATCTATTAAATGAGTTCTTAGCTGTGGATGGATATAATACAGATTTTTTTTTAAAACATTTAAATATATCTCACACATAAATTTGTGCAAAGATACACATATAAACTTTACATGCAGGATTCAATATAGTGTGTATCAAAGCTGCAAGCCCCTAGCATGTGACTCATCTTCATCCAAGTGAATTCTGGAATTAAAGAAGATTGGAGAAACTTAGCTGATACATTTCAGTAATTATTTCTTTGAATAGACAGGAAAAAAGTGTTATTCGTTTTTCATCTACCCTAGGATGTTTTATTAATACTAATGGTTAGAGGTTAAAAGTAAATAAATAAATAAAATTATCTATTCTGCCAAAATTATCAGGGAAGTCCAGCAGCATGAAAATTACACTCTTCCAGCATCAGTTTTTGATATTATCTCACCTGCTCAAATACAGACTACCAGAGTATGGAGTATTAATGAAAAACAAGTTGTCCTTCATGACATCACTTCTGCGACTCCACAGTAGAAATTTCTATATAGCAAAACAGAACTCAAATATTTGATCCTTGGAGATATCATTCTGGGATTCCATACTTATATCCCTGCAGAAAAACATCAAGTCATAGTTCACAGTCCTGCACAATCTCTGTTTGTCTCCCTTTTTAGCAGCTTAAACATTGTTTAAATTATTTGTTGAAGTTATATGAATACAGTTAGTTTATGTAATCAAATTATTTCTTTGCTTAATTTATGTAATTAACAGGCTTTTTTTTTTTTTTTTTTTTTTTTTTTTTTTTTTCAAAGAAAATTTGGAGAGCTACAGGATGGCCAGATTCCATTTTTCATCTATATACATTCAATTAGAATTAGGTAAAAAAAAAAAAAAGAAAAAAAAAAGCGTTGGGATCCCCTTACCTAAATAAAAGTGAAAGTAGTAATGAAACCTAAGGGACTGTCATGTGCCCCATGGATTTGACAGAACCAAATAATTTTCACAACTTTGAAAAAAAGGTACTTAAATTATTTACCTGAGCAATGGGTGCAATATGAAACAAGGATCTAATATTTGTTTATTGTTATAATTTTTTATTTTGGTTGAGGAACAAAAAATTAAAATAATTTATGGGAACTTTTTAGATTGTATAACATATTAACCAAAAAGCACTGAATATTTTGAAGCAAATAAATCACAGAAATACATTTAAGTTTGTGATAATATTTATTCAGAATAAAAAGGGCTGGATTTCAGACTGCATTTATTCAATGAAATAGCAGAGAAGTTTGGGAATATTATAGAATTCACAAGCCTTTTTTTTTTTTTTTTCTTCTCTAGAAGCCATCCTTCTTAATATCCTCACTGTCCACTCCTGCTTACAAATACTGTCAACAGATGGTAGTAATCCTAGCTGCAGCTGGGACCTTTTAAAATTAATATTTTGAAAAACTTTCTTTATCCCAATACCTCTTCTACCTTTCTCCTCATTTTTTTTCTCCTCATCCTGCCACAAAGTTAAGAAAATGCAATGCTGTCAAGATTCCTACACATCTGAGGCAAGCATTATGGACAATGTTGTGATAATATTGTGTGTATAAAAACATAAACCTCTGTATATTTGCGTAGAAAGAGATTTTTTTGTGTATTGGCAAATAAAAAATCCCTTAAAAGAATGATCAAATATTTAGTACTTAGAAGATAGACTGAACGTGTCCACTTTGTTAGAATGTGTTGAGTACTAAGTTGCATGTGACAAAAGCAAGCACAAATGTGCTGTTTACATACTGATTTGTGTTTCCTAGACTAGGTGGCAGAGGACAGTTATGTGGTCTAAGTCCTTCTAAGGAGCTCCATTACATTCTTCAATGAATGCTGCTCATTCCTGTGTAAAAGAGCTGTGCATTTAGGTTAAGTGAAGAAAGTTCTAGTTTAGTTTTGTCTCCTTGCTCTCTTCTTCACTGAGGCAAGAGCTCAGTTTGAGGTGAACTGATAATCTGTGAAAACAAAAGTTCATGTTTATAAATAAAGCATTTTGGAGCTAGATTTTCCAAAGTATTCATTACTATCTAATTACTTTTCTCAGAGAAAGTTTGAGGAGTCAGTCCCAAAACCTATCCACATATCTAGCTGAAATTATAGTCATATGATGAGAGTTCAGACATTTTCTGTTTAGTTGTAGGATGTTAAGACAAGTATATCCTCCCTGTGAAGCTAGAAATGAGTCTATTTTACTTGCTTTTAAACAGACATATGTTTTCATTTGAATCACTCTTTTTTTTTGCAGTGGAAGCTCAGTGAAGCACTGCTGTTAGCTGATATAATTGTCCATTATATCTCTGTTGTACCTGCTACAATTTATCATATCAGAGATTTCTTAGGGAGTCCTTAATTTGTGAATCACTGAAAAAAATAGTTCATAATGGTATCTTGAATTGTTGAGCTATCATATGTGGTCATAGTGTTTATCCTTAGAATATAAACCAAAGACTAAAAGTCAAAAAGCTTTTTCTGATTTCCTGTGACGAATACAAGAAGTTGTTCATCTTTTTGCTATCAGATGGAAGTCTTCCAAGATATTTTAAATGAAAATGGGAATGAGACTTCATAGTGAGGAATTACCATGACAATTAGAAAAGAAAACAAGGCAAAATATTAATTATTTTAGAAAGCTGGTTGGGAAGTTATTACAATATATTACATTGAGCAATGACCAGTAACTGTAAAATGAATTTACTCACTCTACAAAGTATAATTAAGGGACATGCCTAGGAGAGTGCAAGGTTAGGATGAGAAGAAATCCAGGGCTTCCCAATCCCCCAAAACACCCTAACCACTTGGCTGCATAGTGATACTCCCTCTTGCTAACTCCTGCCTGACATTGAGAATTAATATGATGAGCGGCCACAAAACGTGTTATTCACCGAGTAGCTGGATTACAAAAATGTGAGTGAGTCAATATTCTTTAAAGTTATTTTACCTGTTAATTTTGGTTGATTTAAAAACTTCTTATAGGTTTCATTTCCTTTCTTTTTTCTTTTGAAATAGTTTGGAGATTTTGTTGCTTTTTTAAAATTTAAAAATCATAGAATACTCAATTTATATCTGTTTCTACTAAGTTTATTCAGCTATTTAATTTCCAGGCAGCTAAAGAACATATTTCCTCAAAAAAAGCTTATAAAATTTTTGATGCATAAAAGTAACTTTTCTGAAATAAACCACATATTCGTTGGCAATGATGGAAATATCAAAAACCATGGTAGTATGACGGGGTTCAAGTGATCGTAAATTGAATGTTCTGTCAAGGTTTGCTGCAAACCTCTAAAACAAGCCTTTAATAAATCAGCAAGATAACAACATGAAGTACATTCTAGAAATGTTGAACATGAAGTAAATAATAAGCTGAAAACAATGAAAGTACATTACACATTTTTTTCAGGTAGAGAAACTGTCCACTATGTTTCATGCAAAAGTGTGGAAAGGCCATATATACATATTGTAAAACTATATATTTGTATTTTTTTCTTAAATACCTCCATTCAAATTTGTTGGCTACTTCAAAGAAATAGAAATAAGTGACTCTGTTGAATATAATTAAGTCCTTATACTTTTATATTGTCCATGGAAGATTCCACAACCTGCCTGAGAAACCCATGTCAGTGTTCAGTAACCCTCACAGTAAAGGAGTGTCTCCTGACATTCAGATGGAAACTCCTGTGTTTCAGTTTGGGCTCATTGTCTCTTGCCTTGTCACTGGGCACCACTGAAAAGAGCCTGGCTCCATCTTCTTTCCTCTCTTCCAACAGGTATTTGCATACATTGATGAGATCTCCCCTCAGCCTTCTCTTCTCTAGGCTAAATGGTCCTGGCTCTCTCAACCTCTCCTCATACAAGAGATGCTTCAAACTTTTTATTATTTTAGTAGCTCTTTGTTGTATTCTCTCCAGTATGTCCGTGTCTCTCTTGTTCTGGAAAGCCAGAACTGGGCACAGCATTCCAGGTGTGGCCTTACTATTGCTGAGCAGAGGGGAAGGATCAGCCCTCTCAATCTGCTGGGAATAGTCCTAATGTAGCCCAGGATACTGTTAGCCACCTTTGAAGCAAGGGCGCATTGATGACCCATGTTCAACTTGATGTTCACTAGAATCCCCAGGTCCTTTTCTGCAAAGCTCCTTTCCAGCTGGTCAGCCCTCAGCATTATGTTGGTACATAGGTTTTTTTTTTTTCCTCCTCAGGCACAAGGCTTCCCCTTGCTTGAACTTCATGAGTTTCCATGAATGTCATTCCATTTCTCCAACCTGCCTCTGCTTGGTTGGCACCATGAACCTCTGGTGTATCAGCCACTGATCCCAGTATTGTGTCATCAGGAAATTTGATCAGTGTACATTCTGCTCCACCTCTACCAGAGATCATTTATGAAAATGTTGAACATAATTTGACCCAGTATTTAACTCTGAGGTACACTGGCAGTTACTGGACTCCTGCAAGAATTCATATCACTAATCTCCACCCTGTGGACCTGTCACCATGTTCTTCACCACAGGCTACAGGGGAATTTCTGCCCTGGCACCTGGAGTACCTCCTTCTTCACTGACCTTGGCACCTGCAGTGTTGTTTCTCTCACATATACTCACTTGTCTCTCCAACCTGCTCTTGTACAGCAGTTTTTTTTCCCCCTTCTCAAATATGTTATTACTGTGCCACTATCACTGTCACTGATTGGCTTAGCTTTGACCAGTGGTGGATCTGCATTGAAGTCAGCTAGCATTGGCTCCATCAGACCTGGGGGAAGCTTCTGGCATCTTCTCACAGAAGCCACCCCTGTTGCTCCCCCGACAAACAAACCTTGCCATGCAAACTCAATATACTCCAGTCCTCAGACATATCTGCTAATTGCAATGATCATTCAAAGATTATTAAGAGTGACTGTGCAATGACAACACCCAGCTCCCTGTCTAGCACAGTAATCCTATTACATTTTGCTGAAGACTGACTGGATTAATGCTTTCTAACATAAACTTACTCAGTTCAAGTGCTTGTGTTCTGTACTGTTTTTCTCCTTGATAAAATGTATAATATGAGGGTTTCACTATCATAAGAAATTGATCTATATTTTAGACCCTGTGTAAAGCGAGTCCTCATTCTTGGCTTTTGAGGACTACAATGTCCAACCTCCCCGGTGGGCTTTTGGAAATCTCACGGGAATTCTTTCCTTGAAGTTTCAGGCTCTCGCGGGAGATT
>NW_008580883.1:0-14874 GCF_000691845.1 Merops nubicus | reverse complement strand
AAAAGTGGTTTAAACCACCACAGTTTAGCAAAACATATTCTATACAATATTACAATTACCTTCAGTATGCTGCCAAATTTTATAAATTTTGAAGAAAAGCACTATTCACAGCTGAAATCTGGGGCACTGTATTAGTCACAGAACCACTACATATAAGTCCTATTACTTGCTCCTGTGCTCTATTACTTTTGAGAGACAACAAATAATAATTAAAAAAGATTTAATCTTTGCCATAACAAGCGAAAGGAGATCAAAGCAGGCTGATGAATGAATAGAAAATACTGAATACTCCCACAAACACAGTAAGCCAGCACGCTGTAACAAAAGAATCACAATAAATCTTCCATCTCTGTGCCAGATTTCATCTGTTCCTTGGCCAAGAAAGTCAGGACTGAGAAAAAAAAAAAAAAGTAACAAATATAAAAGTTATGTCCCTCTTCTAAATATTCTCAGCTTAAATAGAAAACGTATATTATAATGTTTACACTGGCAATGCACCCATAAAATTTGTTCCTAAAAATTCTTTGTGTTACTGAAAGTTTACATGTTATTGAAGAAAGCACATTTACATCTTTACAATTGCCTCTTGCTTGCCACAAACAGGGTTCCATTATACTTTTCTAGTACACAGCTGAATTCGGCAGCTGTTAACTTCAGTAATCCCAGCAACCAATTAGGCTGGCATAAACCTCGTCTAGCATATAAAGCAAGACCAAGCTGCAAATACTAAAGCATAAGAGCCAAATCAATCTGCAGAGAATGGTTGAAAGCAACATCCCCTATTTCTATTGTATTTTCTAGAGCTGGTATCAAAATCTAAAATCTAAACATGTCCATATAAACATGAATGTGCATTATGGCAAACTGGAAAGGGAACAAGTTATTGAAGAAATACCATCTTCACACACAACCCAAAAACAAAAGAAGAAAGTGAAGATGTAATGCTAATACACTGACCCTTCATTTGGCATTTAATCTCTAGTGCCTCTCCTCACGTGATTAGAACTCACATCACAGGCAAAACTTTTTCTGGGAACTCATTCCATTGCCATAGGTTTCAAAACTAATGGACAAGTTATTTGAAAAGGCTATCATTTGGGTAAATATGTCCTCTCATACAGCATGTGGCATCTAGCTTTTCTCCTGCTGACTAGAGCATGAAGAAAATACTGCTGCAAATACATCAATACAACACAGGCGTGTGAAGCCAACACCTTACAATTTCCTTATTACACATGAGTTACAATATTCTTACCCTCATCAACACAATTGAAGAACATCAACTCTCCATTCACTCTCTACCTAGTCATCTGATGAACATTGGACGAACAGAAGAAAGCAAGCATAAACACCTGCAGAAATATCAGATAAATCCCCTCTACTTTTCTTAGGGTAGCTATTCATGCAGAAAGAGGTTCAGGAAGTAGTAGTAAAAGCAAAGAACTGCAGTTAAATTAAACATTTCAACCAAACATCAACCTAGAAAGCAGTGCAAACTGATCACAAACACCAAGCTATACTTAGATCCTTACCCGTAAGCAAACAAACGTTTTTCTACCTGCAAAATTTCTCCAAGCCACCACAAATTTGAACTGATTAATGACAGTACCAAAACCACGGCCTTTTCATCTTGCTAATACTTTTCAGAAATGTTATCAGTGTTAAATATGGGCTGGTGACTTCTAAATTACAGTCTGGGCTACAGCACTGGCTGACATGTGACTCCAACCCCTTTGCACTCTCTCCCATGTGACCCAAGAAATAAGGCCAGAAAAAGTCCACAGCCTTCCCCTCCCTTCTCCATAACTCAAGTGCCCCAAAAGACACTCTACTCCCATATCTCATGCAAAAGTTTTGTGAACTCTTAGAAATATCTTTGATCGGTAATAATTAAAATTTACACACAGTCTCTCGATCAGGGTGTGGAGAAGAAACATTATAACTTCCACTATGACTCTCTCTCATTCTTCTCCCAAAACCAGCAGCTGGACCCTGCCTGGCAGTGTTTGCTGTGACCATGATACAGTTGTTTAAGCCTTGCCAGCTCAAACCAGGGCAGCGATTTGAGCAGGTCCAGGCTACAGCAATATTAACAGACTCAACATTCAGCAAAGGTTGCTCACGGCTTATGTTAAATCCTCTGAACTTGCTACTTCTTCAGAAGTTACATTACAGTAACTTCTGTTAATGAGTGTTACATTAGCTCAGGCAGTGGTTTGTCAGCCAAGCACTTAGGTTTTTTTAAGTCAGGTAGTCTTGTGGAGCATGACCACTGCAACAGAAGCTACCCAACCCTTAAAGAATTACAATAGGCATTAGCGAAATCACCATGATTTCCTAGCCATACTCATGAAGGACTAAACATGAATGCAAATGCATCTAGGGACACCTGGACAGGACTGAACTTTAAACTCTGCCACTTTATATTCAAAACTTGAAATTGCAAAAAGTAGAATTTCCTTCACTACCTTTTAAAAATACAAAACCCAAGTTACCTATACAGAACATACATTCAGGAGAAACATGAGGCTATAAATCCAGAAGCAGCATTTACCAGAATTACTGTGGTCCAGAAAACTGTCTCCTGCACTGTGTGCTCCAATCTGGTGACTCTGGTGGAAGGGCTTTCCAGCTCTCACACAGCTCAGGGAGTTCAAACATAATTCTCTACTGACCAAAAAAATACCTATACCAAACTGCAAGCTAAAAATCCCAAGGAAAAAGAGAATTCCAGCCTCAGTGTCCCCAGCAAAGTCAACTGTGGCAACATGCCTGTTCAGGTAACCAGCACTTATCATGGTCCTCCCTGCTCTACATGGACAGCAGCAGGGCTTTCTGCTAATGCCTCAAGGAAAAAACAGCAGTTACTAGTGATAGATTTTTTTCTCCACAACACTAAGTATGTTTGATTTTGTTTTACTTCAAAGTTTCATTTATCCACAAACAAGCAGACTTTTTTTTTTGTATCTATCACAGTTATCCTTTAGTTTTGTTTTACTTAATCATGTATATTTATTTTGGTTTTGCCAGCTTTCCCTATTGTCTTGTCTATTGCCTTAGTTACAGTGTTATCCCACTGTCAAATGGGTCACCAAACATACACAGTACCTCCCATATTTCTAAAGCAAGCTTTTAAATATTAAAAAAATATACTATTTTAATTACATAAGTTTTAATATTTATTTTTATTAATCATCTCTAGCTACCAACACTTTTTTTTTTTTTCTCTACAGCAATCCCCAAGTCATTCAAATGACAAGCATGTTGCAACCACATTTTATAATCTCTGTAAACCTCTACAATGTAACAGACAGAGATTTGGAAAACAGGAACTAACACTACCCAAACCAAGTTTTCCATAACTGATTGTGTATTTCAGCTTTGAATTAAAATCCAACTTAATCTACTCTCACTCTCATCTAGAAAGCTATCAAACTCAGAAAAATCCCCAGCCGAGATATGTATCTAATTTTTGTGCCAAAACCAATCAAACATAGTGCTTTAGAGAAACAAAGTTCACAGATCTTACTGACAGTTCACTAACAAATGAGGGGAAAAAAACAGCACACATACATGCCACTGAACTGTGTATAATATTTAGCTTCAAGATACAATCAGCACATTTAATGTCCCTCATATAGCAAACGCGACACAAGAGACCTTTTCGTTCCCCTTGGATTCAACACCAAAAAGCCCCTCCAGTCTGAATCAGTAAATCATAATTCACTATGCTCAGTCTAGCTGAACTTGTTAGCTGTTCATACTGATGCACCTTCTCTAAAGCTGTTATCTCAAGCTGCATCCCAGTGCTGCTGTCACGGTTTTTGCCTCTCTAATAATTGTCAAATCTCCAATCTTTCCACATTGTGGTCCACTGGGGTTTTCTGCTGACCTTTCATTTTGCAAGCCAATCTCTAAAACTTCCCTTTAAATTCAAAACAAGTTTCCTGTGGTTTCCCCACTTGGAGGAACACCAAGTTTTTAATTCCTTTCAAGGCAGGTCCAGTTTCTTTTGAGGGTGGGGAGCTAATACTCTTTTAAGCACATTTCAAAGGTCACTGTTTTATATTAGGGAGATCTTCCTAAAACATCTTCCCTTTATTTGCTTTCAGAAGCTTCAATTGCCAGTGAAATCAACAGCAGTCACTCCACCAGCTTCACAAAAAGTTGTCATGAGCATTCACTACCACAGCACTTGGAAGCAACAGCTTTCTATCACCTCTGTGGGTGCCAGTGTCAGAGAGACGACTTATTTCTAAAGCAGCAGAATTTATAAGGAAGTATTACATCACGATGGCCAACAGCTGCACTGATATTTAGATATTAATCAGCAAGCGCTCTCAGCTGTACTGTGCCAGTCATCCTATCATTTTTAAGAGTGGATAACTTCTCCACATATAACTTATCCACTGAAAAGGATCATAGAATCATAGAATGCTTTGGGTTGGAAGGGACGTTAAAGGACACCTAGTGCAGCATGCCTGGAATGAGCAGAGACACCTTTAACTACATCAGGTTGCTCAGAGCCCCAGCCAACCTGACGTGGAATGTTTCCAGGGACAAGGCTTCTTCTACCACATCTCTGGGCAACCTCTCCCAGTGTTACACCAGCTTCACTGATATTTGGAAGGAAGCATCTTATCTATTATGTATTACCGTAAGTCCCCTAGAAACCCTTCAATGCACTGAACACATTTCACCTTTATGTTATTGAGTGGTCTGCCTCTGCTATTCACTCCAGAGAGATGCACTAGCATGTTGCTGCCAACATATACCAACTTTCTTACAGACTGCATGTGTTTGCAGTCATTTAGTACTCTGTGCTTTCTCTGATGGCTTGTACAAACACACGTGTACAAGAACAGTGAGCTTATCTCTGGCTGTTTCAGTCTCTTAGGACTATCTCCTTTTCCAACACTGTCAACCAGGATGACCTGCAACATCACAGAGGAGCTACAGACTCCTTTCCAGAGGAGCTACTCACTGCCAAATAACAGGAGTTCTGAAACTGCACCCACTTTTTGCCTTGTCACTTCACCGTTCTAGTCCACACTTATTATTCTGTGATTAACTAGAATATCAAAGTTTTTCTCTTATCACTTAGTTTATGACCTCCCAATCTAAAGCAAAAACACATTTGCTCTGTGCCATGTTTTACCCCAGATGTTTCATTCCAGACCTCCTGACCTTCATGCACGATATGGAGTTCCATTGGGATGATACTCCCACAGTAGCACAGTAATGAAGTTTCCCAAGAACAATGTTACTTTATGTGTTAGGACAAGGAATAAGTAACTGCAACGGAGGGGAAAAACAGCCAGTCAGTCCCACAACTAATCCCAGAAGACACATTACAAGGTAGAAATTACTAGGTGCTCTATCACAACCTGTCTTAAATACATTACTCATCTTGTACTAAACTTCACCTGAATCAGTTTTCATACTCTGTGAAAATTTTTATTGAAATTTGGAGAAACTTACGGCTGACCTTGATACCACTAATACTTCACAAAGCCTCTCCCATACTGGTGCCCCAGCAGGGCCAAGTTCAGGTCAAGTCACTCTGCACCAAGCTCCAGGATTCACTGTCACATTTACCTGCTCCACCTCCAGGACACTAGTTTGGGACACAGAAATTAGAACCACTTCAGTGTATTCAGTATGTTCCTAGAATGCTTGAATGAGATTTCTAATTTTTTCCCCTTGTTTTACTGCAAAATCAGGCAGGATGAGCCGTCATCACTTTCAAAATCGATGTTAATATGATGGCAAAATGCCCCATGACGTAAAATCCTTTTATTCAGTTATGCTGCTTTTGTCGTTAGAGTACCACAATAGTATTTCTGATGGGGAAGGGAAACAATTCCTACCTGGATCCACCACTTATTGTCAAGTTAGACTGTATTATGCTCTTATTGAAACATGGCATAACTCATGACCAGCCTTCTCATCCTCAAACAGCAGACAGTACTGGGTTGTAATAAAACCCCCTCAAGTCCTGGAGATCAACTCCATGCCTTTTTTCCCAGATCACACCATGGACAGAAACCCTATGAAAACTGATACAGATTGGTTCATGTCCTCAGCAGCCCTGGGACAACACCTTCCATGGCACATTGCTCACAACTTCAGGATTTACTGCTCAATCCAAGTCCCTCACCTGTGCCTATGGTACCAAATAGAATAGAGTGTATCTGCAGGGCACAGCAGGTGGTGCTGCAGATCAGACATTCACACTACATGTTTTGGACACGACTAGGAGGGGGTCTAGTGCCACAGACTCACACCCCTTGTTGGAGTGCATCATGTACATATTTGAGGTGTACCCCACAGCTAAATTTCATCCAAAAGGAATTTAGTGTGCTCCAAGGACACATTCAAAGGACATAGGGGATGCTCAAAAGATACATGCCCAAAGTTCATTTTTGATCTGACTGAAATCCCTGCACAGGTGCACCCTTGTGGTTCCAAGTGGCATGCCTAGAGCCCTAAGAGCTCTTAATATTAATTTTTTTTTTTTTATGGTTATTCAACCCAACCTGCACAAAACTGAGAAAACTGCATTGCAGCCTTCCACTGTGATGTTTTTAGAGCATGAACAGGATTATGTGCATAATCTCCCAGAGACAAGCACGAGAATATAAAAGTGTGATGCTTGCTAAAATGCACAAAGACTAACTGGGCAGTGATAGCCAAAATGATGCAGTTCAGGTCTCTTTTCAAGAACTAGTCAAGGAAGTTTGGGTTTCCTTTAGGAAGCGGGTCACCTGGTTCACTCCAGATGGGAGCCAGGAAGTAAACTAGCATATGTGCAATGAGACTGATCACAGACTAAAATGAGGTGCAAGATAAATTTACATTCAGAATGGTCCAAACCATTAAGTATTTAATCCTCTGTACAAGAAAATTACATGCAAACAAGTGCTAATGAAGGAGTAAACTGGGAAAGTGAAGCACTGTTTTCTTTGATGTAGGCCTTTCAAAACATTAGCCAGAAATTTACACTTCATCTTCCAGCCTGGTGTTCAGTTACACTCTGAATTACACTGAATTTGGGATCCAATCCTTCTGCAAGACATTTTTTTGGGTAATCAGATGCCATGACTTCAATACAGTCTCTCAAAAATAACAGAGCACACAAGAAGGTGGCAGATAAGCTTCCAACATAGACAAAATAAAAATAATCCACCCAGAGAAGAAAAATCTACATTACAGGTACAATACAATACTGAAACTGGAACTAGATGTTACACCTCAAGTAGGAGACCCTTAAGTTAACACAGTTCTCCAAAGACAGAGTCAACCTGCAGCTGGAGCATCAAAAAAAGCCAGCAAAACATAAAAGCAAGTGACATTTTTAAACTACAAATAAAACCTTGACACACCCACTCCTCAAGTACTGTAGCACTAGTCTTCACACCTCAAAAAAGATGTAGCAGAATTAGAGAAGGTAAAGAGAGGAACAAGTAAGAAGATGAATTAAGATATTAAGGTGGGTGAGATTGCTCACTTTTGAGAAGACTGCGGGTAGACTTTGCTGCACTTTACAACTGTGAAGGACAAAATCAGTGGAAACTGTTACTCCCCAAATCCTGCAATGCTAAAGCTGCAAGCAGCCTCTTAACGCACATGGGTTTCAGGCACGTAAAAGTAGTAGGGTACAGTTCTACGCAGCAAGCAGGGAACTTCCAGATGTTGCTTCCACAAGAGGCTGTGAAGGCAGCATAAGGTGGGTCAGCAAGGTATGCAATAAATTCACAGACAATAGTTCTGTAAATGTCTATTTAAAAAGACTATACAGAGCTTTACTTCTAATATCCTAGATATAATTCCAAATACTGGGGGAAGACAAAGACTGCAGTTAGTGGCAAGGCCAACCTGCTTTCCTTAAACAGCCTCTCCTGTCGCTGTTGGGCTAGATGAACCATTGGTCTGATGCACTGGGGTACTTCTTACAGTAGTGGTGAGCTGAGGAGATGGAGAAACCTCCAAAAAGGCAGAAACACTTCAGAAGCTTTTAAAAAAAATTCACAATCTCCAATTTCAGTATAAGGCTTATTAAGAGCAAGCTGGGGGGGGGGAGGGAAGTTTTCGTTTGCTTTTCATGAAGTAATATTTATTTGTCATATAGCAATCTCCCTTCCAGAGTGTAAAAAAAAAAAACCACAAAAGCAATAATAATAACCTGTGTTTTCAAAACTCCTGTGAGGTTTTTCAACACTTGTTGGGCCCTTTCATGGCCCATACAAATCCCACCCAGTTCTCAGATCTAAGGAAGACTGAGCAATCAGAGTAGCAAATGTATTCAAATGAGAACAATATGTTAATGTAAGCCATGACAGTATTTTCTGTTCTTTATCGTATTTTTATTTTACTGCTGCTGCGTAAGTCAAGGTTTTCATTCAATTCCTGGTAATAACATTAAAAAGTTTCTTATGAGTTGACAACTTGCAAACAAGTTGAGGGAATAATTCGGTCTTCTTATAGATCTTACAAAAAAATTCAAGACTGAATATAATGTGACATCTTTTTGCACATTCAGTCAGCAATTCCTTGGAGTCCTTTAGGATAACTTTTCAGACAGATTCTTTAAAATCTTTTAAAACTGTTTCTGAAAGTTCTTGTCTAGAGTACTTTGCTACATACCTTTCCAGATCAAAGTTCTCTGTGTTTGGTATAAATTTCAAAACAGTTATGGTACATAGAAGCAAAACCAGAATCAGTCAAGTATCTCTTTCAAACAGCACAGGGGTTTAGAGGTTGTTGATTTTTTTTTTTTAAGCAATGGGTTTTAAGATTGTAGTGGATTCAAGTAGTGTGGTGCATACCCTCTGCCAAAAGATTGACATGACTTGGCCAGCCTTCTCTCTCCCTTCCCCCTTTCTCATTTTGCTTGTTGCTTGAATAAATGGCAGAGACCTGCTTTTCGTGGTTTTCCCTACTTTCTCTGAAGCTGACAGTAGCTGCCTAGAAACAATAGCTTCCTACATCATACATGAAATTGCTACCAGCATCTTCTACAGATACTTTCAAATGGCATCATTTGCTTTTCATCACTCACTCTGTCAAACAGTGTTTGGTTGGTTGGTTGGTTGGTTGTTTTTTTTTTTTTTCTTATTTCCTTTACTTTACAAAATTATGCTTAGGAGGAATATTTACCACTACTTAATTTATTACAAAGCTGCCAACACTTGCTCTTGGTTAAGTCCATAAGTTCATAAACTGATAAGAAGAAAAGACAAGCAGAACTGGGGCCAGGCAACTGGCCATCAGAGAGAGCTGGTGGAAAGAGCTTTACCTACCAAACAGAAGCAAAAGATAGACTACCTCATAACATAGAGAGAGGGAGAAAATACATACAATAGAAGCTGTGCAATCCTAGTAGCCACATACAGCTCCAGAGACACTTTTGCCAGTATGTAACGCTGTATCAAGCACACTTATGAAACAAAGGTAAGAAGGCACTCTGAAGATGAGGACTCAACTCTTGTCATTCAAAAGCTATTTATACAAAATACAGAAGGCCTACATAAATATCTGAGAATCTGTGAGTTACAGTGAAAATCCATTTACTGCAAAACTAAAGCTGAACACGTAAAAAGTGATTTTGAAAAGGACACAAGAAATTTAACACATCCTCTCGGTCAGCGCTTCCGTAGGAACAAACCCCAGAAATTCTGGATGTAACAATACTAGAACCTACACTGGATAAGTAAGCCTAAAGTTGGATCCACGAGCTCAACCAGCAATATCAGACTTGAAACCCTGTGTGTGATGTGAGGGATATGGCAGGACAAAGACACATTGTGTCCATATGGCTTACACAGGGATTAGGTAATTGAGTCAAATGATTTAAACGTGTTGTAACAAAAAAGTCTTAATCACCGGAAACAAATAGATGTATGTCACCAAAGGAAAGAGTAAAAGCACATTACCATTTAAATCTATCCTCATGAGCTTGTAAAATAGGGTGACCATCCAAACCTGAACAGAATTTTTATGGTGTTGTTATACCTTCTATCCTGCTATAAAATCCTTGTTGCTATTAAGAGTTATACGTAAAGATCAAGGCCACCATACAACATTACACAAAAGATAGAAGATACTACAGACTTCTCAATGCTGAGAAACATGAACTTCATGGAAGTTGGGCTTTAAAATAAAAAATGACAGCCCTGGTCATTACAAAAATTTAGTCTCCTTTGTGACTGACAGTGAAATAGTTACCATGATGTTTTGGCAAGCCTGAGGAGAGAGAAGCTGCCAGTAGGTTTTTGGGCTAGGTGGATTATCTTCAACCATGACCGGTTCCAGCTGCTTCAGAGACAAGTGAAGAAAATTAAGCAGGCAATTAAAAATAACACAGCCACAGGGAAGATTTCTTCCTACCTCCCGTCAGTTAGAGGTTACTTAAACTACAGACTCAGGAAGAACAGAAACTACCTTTTACTGCTGCTGGTGTGTTTGGGTTCTTTTTTATTTTTTTTTTGTGTGTGTAAAACTGGACATTCCTATGCTCCTTAAAATTATGTGGTCTTTCTAGCCTTTATCTCTTCTGATACTAAGTTCCATGTGATAACTGTACCTAGTCAATTCCACTTTATCAGTTTTAAGTTTTCTCTTTCAAACACTGACAGTTCTGTTCTTGTATTATGAAAAAATGGGCACAAACTCAAGATCTTGCTTTTTTTACACCAGTTGATGGTTAATCCCTAAAAATTCAGCTTTTTTCCTTTCCTGGAAGTTCAGTCATATCTTCAGCCACTCTTCCAATTGCAAGAATGTCTCCTCATGCCTGTTACATTATTTCTGACACAGTGAGATCAGAACTGTACTCCCTTCACTTTCAAAATGAACACATATGTAATTATTTCCCCTGCCTTTCTAGGCAGTATTTCAGATTTGCAAAGACAGAGAGAATAGGAACAGCCTGAGGAGGAAGCAGACAGAACACAACTGGAATGAAAAGGTAAAGAAAAAAACCACCCATCAGCCTACTAAAGGGCTGCAGGGCATAAGAGATTTATTCTATTTCAGCAAAAGACTGGATTTATGGGGAAAAAAATGCGAGATATTCTTTCTCCGAGTAGTTACGTAGGTCTTTGTCATCATTAATGGGATAATGCACAAGAAGTGCAGATACAGGTGTAAATTCACACATAAAGCGATGGGCTACTAGTGTCTGAGTAAAGAAAATTCATCAACAGACCAATGCCTACATTTAGACCTCAATAAGGAGGCTCCTCTGGATAGGGTTACAGCAGGTCTCACAGGTACCTTCTGGTTCCCTCCCCACTTACCTAAGCTTCCGTGTGACAGGACATGATTTTCAAGACTGGAAGTGTAGTCCTTCCTTAGCAATTCGCTATTCCCAGATAAACTACCAAGGCATATTTCAAGCAATATACATAAACTATACTGACACAAGTAGTAAATTTAAATATCAGAAATGATCATAAAAAGCAAAACTAGCTGAGCTCTTACTTTACATGAACGTAACTAATTATTCCAATTATAACTGGAATTATAACTGGAAATACTATCCTCAACACTCAACATTTATACCAATGTTTACACACTGAGAAAAAACAGATACACAGCAAGCAGCTCTGCAGCATCAGTCCTTGTAGATGTTGGGTTTTATCCAAACACTGCTTTTCATGTGGTTTTGACCGCGATTTCTAACAATGCCTTTCATTTGTGCAATATCTATTTTCTATTTAGTCCTGTAAGAAATCTCTCATGAAAACACTTACACCTAATTAGAACTTGTCAAAATGATAGAATATGTAACTTCTTTTTCCAGAACTTTCTGGTCTCACTCTCAAATTTATTGTGTTTCACATGGCTTTGCAATTTTGTTTTGGTGAACAAGTGTGATTTGTAACATCAATGTTTCACCAAAAAAAATGTTTTTCTGTTTGGCTTTCACTTTATTAAAAAAAACCAAAAAATAGTTATCTGAAATTAATAAAACTCGGTATTGAGAAAAGTGTTTAACTGGTGGACAGACAGAAAACTGGTGGAAAAATTGCATACTTTTTCAAATGACCCCATTAACAGTGTAAAACTTAATTCTTCTCTGTATTCAGCAAATAAACAGCTATATAAGGAAATCTTAAAGAATTATATACCTCTCAAAATAACATCTAGTTTTAAAAAAGGACTCTCTACAGACAACACAGAATGCAAAAAAGAAAAGCCCAAACCAACACAGTTTTCTCCCAAAAGCTTAATTGTGCTTTCAGTCAAGGGTGGCTGATAATGACACACTGCCACGATTCTACCCAGAATACTGTGCTGGGTAGAGCAGAACCAGGTAGTTCACAGTTTCTGAACTGGAAGATCCACATGTAAAGACCTCCACTCCACCCTGACCATGCACTTCCTACATACGGATACTGCTGGGGTCACAGATCCCTCTGTGAGCTACTGGAACTGACTAACCATGTAGAAAATTAGCATATCCCAAAGTTTTCTATCGTATTTAGTGAATAAAATAATCAATTAATTTATTAAATCATTAAGAAAAAAACATTGGCCACACCGGATGGGAGAGTTTGTAGGAACACCATAGCTGACAGAGGGACAGACAGCAAGACCCTCCCATTGTTGGAAGCAGCTAGATCAATTTTGACTGCCTATGCAACCACAGCTCAGGTTGGAAACTTGACTTCTGACAGGCAACGTAATCCCATCCTAGCTGCCCTTACACCTTTTGCAAAATGCTCCCTTCCACATACCTACCGCAGCTTCTCCTACAGCTTATTGGGAAGAGAATGACACAAAGCTGCAGTAGCCTGAGCCAGAACAAGGCATGTCCTCCTCCAGTCCCAGTGAAAAGCAAGCAAACCTCACAACAGGCACAACCCACTGACCGGTATCACACTGTGGACAACGACCAAGTTAACATAAACGCTCAAAACTCTGTTGTTTCAGTGACTTCTGTGAAGGCATCCCCCTGGTATATAGCTGATGTGTGATAAACCTAACGTGCTCGTCACATGCAGAAAGCACAAAACTAGCACAAATCACAAGGCTCGACACTGCTGACAAACATCTGGTGCCAGGGCAGACACGCGGGCTGAGAGAAGATCAGTGGTCTGTGTCCTTGAGGCCCTGATATGGAAACGTGGAACGCAGTGGAGGCTGCTCACCCCATTCCCCCACCTGGCTCCTGGCACTCCACTCCCTGCAGGTGCTAATTACAATGAATAATTGTCTGCCCACAGCCCCATACCCACGCTTTGAACATCAGTAACAAAAAAGGTATAAATATCATTTCTTTTTGGATTCAGTTTGTGGGATGAGAATTCAGCACCAAGTCATAGGGATGGACCAGCGGGTTTTGTTCTCGCCCTTCCCCCCACCCCCAGGGACACCTTCTGGTAAGTTTTGTGGCCTCAGCTCCGCCAAGTGACTCCTCCTCGGGAGATTATTATTATTGTAATTGCAATTGCTTTTTAGAGCTATGTAACTAGTCTGCAGCTTAGCGCATTTGTCACTGGCCGCCATAAAGAATCTGTATGTGCTACTGGTGCACCCAACAGCTTCTGCTGAATGCAACTGGACCCACAGCCACAGGTCGTTCATGCACCTGCTATCAAACCGACAGTCATGGTTTTAACTGGCACCTATTAAGACAGAAATTCAGCCACCCTTAGCCCCTCTAATAGCTGAAGACCGTCTAGAAAGCAAGAGGATTTGTCTCTTACCAAGTTTGTCTCTCCCATACCCATACCTACTCCTCTCCCTTCATTCAACAGTGCTGCATGGCATGTGTGATACAACAAAATATGTAAAACGTGAACTGCGCTAGAAGTATTGTTGAAGAGTTACTGTCCTCACTTCTGACACTGGAAACGAGCAGAACTCTGCAACAGGGAAAAAAAAAAGCAGCAAAGCATTCTCATGCCTTATTTTCCAAAGGCACGCCAATGGAAAAGTAACACTTTCTGAAGTTTACACAGAGCTCAGAAAAACAGCTTCCTAAGTTGCTACAGTGAGGCTTTGCTGAAATACCAGAGAGGGATCTGCAAGAGTTACGCAAGTAACTGCCAGACCTATCAGATGCTTCACATGGCACACAAGTCATTAAGCACAAATTGAGGGGTTAGGTTTAGTACAGTATCCAGCCAACACCAACCATTATTTTATTGTAGTGTTGAATGGCAGCATGGGACAAAAGAAAGACAAGCTGCATAAAGCCTGCTGGTGGCTTGTTCCTTGCCTCATGACAAAACCACACTAACTTCAGTGACTTTGACCTCCAGATCTTTCTTCCCTTAGAAACATCTGTTTATTCTTTAGCAAGCTCCTGAACCCTAGAGGGAGGGAAAAAAAAAAAAAAAGGCTTTCCAGAAAATCCCAGCAGAACCCCACCCCAGTTTAGCAGGCTTCACAGACCTCGGAGAGGCTGCAAACAGATGACATATTCCAACTCAAATTAAACAGATCAAATCACGAGTGACCTGCCATTGATTCAGCCCATGAACTCCCTATTTCAGTTCTCCCTCACCAGACAAATATGAAGAGTTAGCACCCTAAACCTGTCACACATGCCTTCTCTGTTCATGTGGATTTCCAGACAGCACCACACACCCTCCAACAGGAGATGCTGGGCAAAATGGGAAACATTGGATCCACAGCAGAGAAAGAACAACTCGTGGGCATAAACAACAAACGCTCTTCTTACATTTTAATCATAAAGAACATCTGAAATGATAACATCAAGCTTTTGGTGAAGTGATGTAAGTGTCCAAAGGCATTTCGGTCAGGTCATACTGTTGTGTCATTTCTCCAGAGCCCGGCTCAAACGCCGTAGCACAGGAGAAGTTGTTTCTTTACACCAAAGGCCTTTCCTGCCTCCATCAT
>NW_008580882.1:76331-117873 GCF_000691845.1 Merops nubicus | reverse complement strand
GGAGGAGGGGGTGCGCTCGGCGGCGTGCGCGGCCGCGGGTTTCCTGCCCGGCTGCCTGGAGGGAGAATAATGCAGCCCTGGCGGTGGAGCGCTTTGAAAACCGTGGCTTGTGTTTTTGTTCCTTCAGAGCTGCTACAGAGAGGGGGAAATGACATTTCGTAGTATTCTGCCTTCTGCCGTGGGTGAGTTTTAAAGATAAAGGCTCGGCATTTGTTTCCCGTGCTGTAATAGCGCTTGTGGGAACCGGAGGATGGGAAACCTCAGCATTCTTGGTGAATAGCTGTCATTTGAATTAACCCGTGCACCTGGGGATTGAAAAATCCCCTGAGTCAAAGAAAATAACCTAGCATGGCTCGTCTGAACTGTGCTGGCATACATGTTTTCTGCAGATCCATAGCATGCTGTCAGTCCTCACATTTAAAAACCTAAGTGTCTTTATAAACAGGCATGTTCAGTACAAACCATTCAGTGTGTTTCTTATATCAGAATTCCACTGCCCAGGTGAAGGTAAACCTTTGTTTATATCCTATTATGTACTGTCAATATTTATAATAGATCTTGGACTTCATTCAATTCAAGTTACATAATGATTAAGATATAAATAAGCAGTGTACTTCCAGTTTCTTGGACATTTTAATTCATTGCAGATCAGACCATCTTGAGCATCCGTGCCAAAACTGTCACTTTGTAAGTGTTTGTGTGAGAAGGGAAGTACCAATAGCATCAGGTGAAGGCAACGTTCCGTAACAAATACACAGTCACCAAGACCTTGCTATTAAAAGAACACCTAAGCAAAGGATTTCAGTGACCCCATCCTGTAGCTCTGAGGAGCTGACAGGATTGATTTAGAGGAGGAAGAGTAACAGCGAGCTGGACAGGCTTGGGAGCGGGGAAAGGCTGCTGAGGTTTGGCTTAAAAACACTTCAGAGTTCAAGTTTACTCAGCTGGCAGGTGGTGTGCAGGCTAGTGCAGAGCTAGCACTGAGCCTCAGAGGCTGGGCAAGGGAGAAGGGCAAGCGTGCTGCCGAGCCAGGGGCACAGCCCTCCTCGCGGGGAGTTTTACTGGAAACTTTCAGGGGACAGGGCCAGTCAGTACAGGCCACTTCAGAGATCTGTTTGCTGTGTGATCCCCGGAGATGTACTAGCAGAGCTCTGGAAATCCTTCCTAGGCAGATGAGGTGCAGTACACAAATAAATTTAGTTGCTGTTTCTTAGGGCTGCTGTCTTTTCCATTCAGACAACTGATCAACCATCTCTTCCTTCAGCTTTACTGAACTTGCATCTGCCTTCTGTTTGCTTTTGTTGGGGTTTGTTTTGGTTTTAATAATGCTTTCACAGGCTCTCACAACAGTCTGAAAATTGCCTCTTGCTTCCTTGTTTCTCAGTGGGGCTCAGCAGGTCACCCTTATTCAGACCTATGCAGACAGTAGAAAACTAAACATGTTCAGCTCCAGGAGAGAGAGGAGTGCTGTTTGGGGCATCACACTTAAGCCTGAGGATTTCCATTTGCTCCAGGAATTTGAAATGTCCCGTTGCCCTGATGATGCCATGTCATGTATTTATTCATCCCCAGCCTCTTTTCCTAAGTGCAGGTTGATTGGCAAGTTCTGGCTTGCAGTTCAAGGCAAGACAAGGAGTTGGGATTTGCAAAGCTTTCTTGCCAGTGTTTGGAATTCTGCCAAACAGCTTGCTGCTGTGACTTTTATAAGAGAATTTTGATCCTGTGTGACTTTCTTGAGCTTTGTATCACCACATGCACAGGTAAAATGTTTTTCGTGGCACTAGAATATTTAAAGCTACCTGCTGGAGGGCATTTCAGCCAGTGTTTCACTCTTGATGTTGCTCCTATGTAAACAGCACATTGGGGAGGGGGTCGTGTGGATGCACCATAAGAACAGGCTGTGATTTATTTTGTTGAGTTGTGCTGTTTCTACTCTTAGCAGGATATGGGCACTCTAAGAAAATATTTTTTGGTTTCTCATCAATAGCTAGCATCTTTCTCTTACAGGTATTGATGAGGCACTGGGCATTTAATTTGTTGGATTTTATAATAAAGTTTGGGACATGTTGCTTTAACTCCCATTTTAGCAGGTAGAAACAAGTGTCTACTTCCTAATGATAATTTTAACTGCAAATCAAAATAAATTTTCTAATATTTAATTGTAGAGATCTCTAAGATCTACAACAATGTTCTATGGGGTACTGTGAAAATAAATTGCTTGGGATGTTATAGACTGGATTTTTTCCTATTGTAGATGTAGGGTTTTGTGCAATCCCATAGCTTCTCATGTTTATCTACCTGTAATCCTCTGGCTATATGGAAAGAATTTGGAAAGAACTTAATTATTTTGATTTTTTAAAAAATATTATGTGATTTTAGATACCACATGGCATACTGTAATAGATTGCTTAGTGGTGATGCTCAAATGCAATCAAAGTAACATGCATATATATTGAATGGTATGATTAGATAGAAGTTGTTAATTGAGAATCTGAACTACTCAGCTTTTTATTGAACCAAATTTGGAAGTTTCTTACCTTGGTTAGCTATAGGAAGGAATAACAACAGTCCCAGTACAGCTTCCCAGATCACTAAATACCATAAAAGACTTAGATAGAATATGCATCAGCCAAGATATTTAAAATCTATGAAGTTTAACACTGTCTGTATTCTCCATTAAAGCTGGAAGGTCTTCAAAGGCTGATCTGCTTTGTACCCTTCCTGGTGCTCCTTACAGCACATGCAGAAACTTCAGTGCCAGTGCCACGCTGGCATCTCCTGAAGTGTCCCTTCTTTACTGTTCCATACTTGGCTTCCTTGGACATCTGGAGGGCTGGTAGGGACTGAGATGCTTCTAAACTGAAGAGCTGCTGTTTTCACCAGTGTGGAAGTATGATGATGTTAACTGCATAATCAGTAAATAATGAATATTATTTTGACTGGACTTGTTCATGGATTGTGGTGGCTGCATGAGCAGTATGGAAGCAGTAATGGAGAAGTGTTAGACCACCAAAATTTGGTAGGGTTTTAAATTCTTTCCTAATGCAGGAAATCTGTGTTTAGCTGTAACAGTAGGTCATGTGTCACTTAGGGGAGTACTTGGGGTACAGTCCAAGCTTCGGTGGAGGGAGGGGCTGAGCTTCTCTTGTCACAGCACTGGCATGGGACAGAGGAGAAGCCTCTGCATGATCAGTGTTTCTCCCTGGGAACTCGTGCTTCCTGTTGCAGTGTGTTCTTCTCCCATCCCATTTGGGGATTAGCTTGTTAGGAAATGAACATCAGCCCTCCAGGTAAAACCATGCAGTGAGGAAACAAAGGCAGAGCTGTGCTGGTAACTCACAGCACAGAGCTTTCAAACGTAATCTGCTGGGGTCACACTGAGCTGAGCTTCTCCCCTCGACCGCCTCACGAGTTAAGAAACAGAAATAACTTATGGCAGTGCAGTCCAAATACAGAATGAATTTGCCTCAGAATGTTAGTGAGCCATCTCAAGGCAGTTCACAAAAGAGTTTTTCACAGTACCTTATGAATAGTTAGCTTTTAGAAAATTACCTGTGTTTTGAATATATAGAGATAAAATTTACAACCAAACTCCACAGCTGAAAAATGAGTCCATCAGTGCTGCTTTCCACAGAGTTTTCAGTTGTGTCTTCTGCCTTCTTGAAGTCTGAGGGTTTGGTTTACTGGTGAGGTTGACGACCTCATCTCAGCTGGATGAATTTCAGATGAATGAATAATCCTGCTATAATTTATGGCCACACATTCAGTGTAAATTTGCATCTACCAGAGATATCCTGAGACAGTTTGAGCAGGAGGTGGGGGCAGGCTGCAGCAGCCAGAAGAATCCCACTGGTGTGTTCAAGCAGACTCAAAACAGTGAACTGGCCTAATTAGCCCTGAAGTAACCAAGCTGTGAATGACACTGTTGCATGTTCTCATCCAGTGGTGCTGAGATCAATAGCAGGCAGCACTGATCTACCTTGAGAGCAGTGCCAGCTAGGAGGGCTTGCCTTCTGGAGTGTTCCTGTCTCATGCTTTGTTTGGTCTCATTATTGCTGACGTAGGGCAAGCTTCTTACCTGGGTAGGCCTGGTGCTTGAATTTGTAGTCAGGACTAGCCTGGCTGCTGATAGTCACTTCAGTCCCTGTTTAGGCATGTCATTAAAGCAGCATTAGCAGCCCTGGGTATCTTCTGCTACTCTTGGACTAAAGCAGGGATGAGAATATTTGTCTGCTCCCAACACATTTATAGATCTTCTCACCTAGGAGAAGCAAAAATGTTTGGGTTTTGTTCAGTAACCTTGTGGTCAGGGTGCTCACTGAGAAAAATCAAGCTTTTAGACCTTTCTTAGATTAACATGATGCAAACCAATCTTTCACTCCTTGCAATCCAAGACTTCCCCTGAGTGAAGGGACTGCTCACAACTCAGCTGCAGACTGGTGCCTCTTTCCTCTTGGGTGCAGGCTGCCTCACCCTTGCTCGGTGGGAGCAGGGAGGGTGGGCTCCATCCCTGCACCCATCCTGGGCATTACTAGTGGCAGCAGTAGCCTACAAAATATAAACCATGGGTTTGAGTCACAAGGGATGAACGTGGCCCCTGACAATTAAACAGGCAGTTAATTAAAAAGGTTGCTACCACCATCTCAAGATGTATTTTGGAAAGAGTAGACCCTGTTCAGTGCCTTTTGTAAGAGGAGGTTTCCAGGCTTGGAGTGTCATGTGGATGAGTTGTGTCCCTTTTGGTCCTGCTTGTGCACTGGGCCTGGATGGGAGTTCAGAGTATGTTTTTTCAGAAGTTTTGTGTTGATCCTGCCTTAGAGCTTCCCACACCCTTCTTTGAACTTAGGTCTTGCATGTTTAATATTAGAAACCCTAAACTAATGGCTCTGATGAAGCACTTTTTTAAGAGGATGCTGTGGCTTTTAAAAATACATTTTGGCTTGATAGAGGTAAATAAATTCACTTACACTGGCAGTTCTGTAAAAACTCTCCTTTTAGCTTGTCTTGATTTCAGAATTAGAGCAGCAGTAGCATGGGGTTGTGGGTGATAGTAAGTCCTTACGTTTGCTCTATTGTCAGCTCAGGTTGAGGGTCAAACCCGTCAATGCTCCTGCTGTCAGCTGCCTTTGCTCTACTTCCCCAAGCTTAGGCTGCCTCCACTTGTGCTAGGACTGAAAGTCAGCATGGAAATGGAAGTGTAGCTGCTTCTTTACAGTGTTAAACTGGACTTCCAGAGAACTGCTCCTCCTTACCTGATCCCCAGACTGGCTCTACCTTTGTGCAGTGTGGGCAACCAGAACACTTTGGGTAAGGTGGAGAGTCAGAGTGTTCTGCTTTCTGGGTGGCTGCTTCTCTCAGGTGGACAAACTCAGGTGACAGGTTGTCCTAAGCTGCACACGACAATTTCTAATAGTATTTTGGGGTGTTTTTTCAAGATAGTTTAAGACAGCAACATGTCAAAGGGATGGATTCTCCAGAATCAAGCCTAGACTGAAATTTATCTTAATTTTTAATGATAAAAGCTTTTTGTGAAGACTTGCTGATGCTGTGACCTTGGAGACATTGCCAGCTATGTACAAAGGTGCCTGGCAGCATTGAGTCACTCAAAAATCAAGGCCATGATTCATTCCTTCCAGCTTCAGTGCTTCTGTGGAGCACCAGAGACAGGAACATAGGCTGTACTCATGATGGGTACAGCCACTGGGTGAGACAAGTGTCTCTTGAGTAAATCTCCACATATCAAACTGAAGTCTTTGGCCATGTGTCTTGCTTCCTGTTGTCTAGGTAGGTCTAGCCCTACCATTTTCCTTGACTGAATCAGGGAATGGTCCAGTTAGAAATGGCTAAAAATGAAATTTCTGACAGAGGCAGCAACTGAACCCAAATGTTTTAATGTCTAAAGAGTTCACCTGAGAATACAACCACTCTGACAGGTTGTCCTAAGCTGCACACGACAATTTCTAATAGTATTTTGGGGTGTTTTTTCAAGATAGTTTAAGACAGCAACATGTCAAAGGGATGGATTCTCCAGAATCAAGCCTAGACTGAAATTTATCTTACTTTTTAATGATAAAAGCTTTTTGTGAAGACTTGCTGATGCTGTGACCTTGGAGACATTGCCAGCTATGTACAAAGGTGCCTGGCAGTATTGAGTCACTCAAAAATCAAGGCCATGATTCATTCCTTCCAGCTTCAGTGCTTCTGTGGAGCACCAGAGACAGGAACATAGGCTGTACTCATGATGGGTACAGCCACTGGGTGAGACAAATGTCTCTTCAGTAAATCTCCACATGTCAAACTGAAGTCTTGCTTCCTGTTGTCTAGGTAGGTCTAGCCCTACCATTTTCCTTGACTGAATCAGGGAATGGTCCAGTTAGAAATGGCTAAAAATGAAATTTCTGACAGAGGCAGCAACTGAACCCAAATGTTTTAATGTCTAAAGAGTTCACCTGAGAATACAACCACTATTTCCTTAATTGTAGCTCTAGGATGGTGCCATTGCCTGTTTATCCTTCGTTAGAAAATTCAGACCTTTTACTAAGATTCTGGGCAGAGCACAACAGCCAGAGTTTTGGGTGTGGTTCCATTGAAAGAAGGATAGAATCTGACCCTTCTTACTGTGCCTCACTGCTTCAGGCATAGTTCTCTATGTATAAGGATGATATTATATATTGCATGATATTTCCCTGCCTAGAAACCTAGAATCATCATTCAGTGCCACTGTGCAAGCTTTTCTTCAGGAGAACAAGAAGATACATGTGAAAATCTTTCAGTGGTTACAGCTGTTGGCAGCATTGTTATTGGTAGGGAGCAGCAGAAGATTGAAGGGCTATAGAAGATAATATGTTTAGCATAGACCTAAAACTAATTGTTGTAGGGCAACTGCCTGCAGTGGTGCCTCCCCAAAGAACTCGTGATGTGTTCACAGTCTCCTCCATCATCCTCATGCACTGCAATGCAATTAGGAAAAAAATAATCGAGGAGTGGATGAATGAATCACAATTCAGAGCTCTAATTTATTAATGTTGCTGTATTTACTGTTACTGTGTCCTGTAGGGGTAACATCTGTACATGCTCAAAGAGCTGTACAGCAGCACCAACCAAAACTGTGGATCCAGGGTGGCAGCCAGGATGTGAACACACCATCCTGGAACAAGGATCTCATGGAATCACATCGCTGATTTATCTGTGTTGTGTGAAGTTAAAGAAAGTGATCTGCCATGCAGCCTTGTACTTTCTGTGACAGCTTCTCCCCTCTGAAATTTCCAGAGAGGGCCAAGTATGCAGTGGAGGGTGGTGTCTTGGGTGAAAGCCTTAGCTCAACCCAAAGCAGCCACTTGTAAGTCTCACCAGTGAAGTGCAGGCACGACAGACACTCCATCCTGAGCAAGAGGTGCTCCAGCCTGGGCTGCAGTGGAAGTGCAGCTGCTCTGTGAGCTGAGCAGGACCAGGTCAGGACTGCTCTGCAGGGTCACACAGCCCCACCTGCCACCACCACCAGGAGCAGGGTGCTGCTCATGGGGGAAGAGGGGGTCTGGAGCAGAGGCTGGTGGTGAGCGTGGCAGCACTGGGACAGACTACAGAGCGACATTCACTGCTCTCCTGAGACCTCAGTGCAGTCTGGGGGGTTCTCTAAACCCAGCTCTCAGCTCCAGAGTTGTGGTGAGGTCCTGCTCAGAACAATCTCTTGGGTACTAAACTCCACATGAGTCTTGAGGTAAATTACACTGAACACCATCAAAGCATTCAGCCTTCTGGTGTGAAGTTGTCCACATCACCTGCACTGGAGTCTGGGGCCAACCCAAAAGGCTTTTACCTTGAGGAAGAGCTCCAGGACATAATTGCAAATGCTGGTGGGGTAGTTAGAAAACTCAGATAGGCCAAAACTGCCAAGCTGGTGTGACTGCAAGATTTTACACACTATTTATCAGTGACACTCTCCCTCTTTTTCTGTACCCTGCCTTCTGGCCTATTTCTGTCTGGCTTTTTTTATCCGAGGCTCTTAGGGAATATGTAAAGCCTCTGAGTCTGCTGGTCCTTGGAGAAGTTCAGCTCATCCATCTAGAAGACACTTCTGTGCTCAAGGTGGTGAGAACGTGGAGTTAGCAGGCAGACTGATTCGGTTGATTTGAAAAGTTTGTCTATGAAAGGCCACATTTTTGAGTGTTTCCTGCAGATCTCTGAGACCTTTTGCAGCCAGCGTTTAATTTGTCACATACCAGGAAGAAAGGATCTGGGAGGTCTGTTATGAAGCAGAAAGAATCATTGTAGGCCAGTTAGCCACAGTCATGTCTCAGGAGCAGGGTTTGCAGGATTTTTTCTCAAAGGAAGATCTTGCTTTCGTAGCCCAGCCCATCCATGGTTGCAAGCAGAGCTCTTTAGGCTCCTGGTGTGATTTGGTCTGAGCTCATGGAAGGACCAAGCTGCAGCCCCCACCACCCACCAGTGGTGGCTCCCACCATCGTGTCCTGCACGAGCCAGCCCTTGCTTACAGGGGAGCTCTGCCACAGGGCACCTCCCGCTCTCTCTGTGCCCTTTGGGACACAGAGCTTCAGGTGGCTGCAGCTACTTGGTCCTGAGGGCTGATCCCAGGTGCTGTCACCTGTAGTTTGGACAGTCTAAGCTCAGCTGCTTCTGTGCTTGGGAGCGTGCGGGTGTCGCTGCACACGGGTGTGAACCTGACACACACAGTGCTCAGGAATACTTCATGTGTTGTGACATTTACTGTCTCCAGCTTGCCAGGCCTTAACTGTTGAGATGTGACTTCTGTAGAGGTGGAAATAATGAAGACCTCATTTGAGTGGGATGTTTTTATTCAACATTTTAGTTGTCACCTCAGCCATTTTTAAAAAAATGAAATGAAGGGAAAATTCTATTAATAAAGATTCCACAGCTCACTATCAAAAAGTTAAAGGTCTTCCTATTGTGAAACAAAGAACAGACATTTCATAGCTGAGATGTGGTAGCAGGGATACTACAGCAAAGCAGATATTGGAAAAAGCAGAATCATACAATCAAATAAGTTAGCATGTAAAGCTCTAAAACTTTGTTTATTCAGTCATAGTATTTTTTTACAGCTAACTTGCTGTGTCTTTTCTTGGCGAACTGGCTGTATCCCAGGTTGCAGGCTCGAAGAGTCAAGACCTGGCTGATTTAGTGGAGAACAACCAAACCTCTCCATGAATTTCCTGAATTGTTGTGTTTTATAATGGAAGACATCCTGTAAGGGAGGAACATCAGTGTGCATTAACGTGTAAAAGGATTTTTTCAGAAAAAGTTTTGTTTCCTCTGTGAAGAAGTATCTTCTCCTAACTGCTCTGTGTGTTGGTGTGGTTGTCTCTGTGTCAGGAGACATAAATGCATCACAGACAGCTAGGAGGTGCTTAAGTTAAGAGACCTTGTGGAGACTCCAGTCTGCCCTTCTCAGAAGTCACCCTTCATCCCTCTGCATCTAAGGCAGTGCGGAGGAGGGTGAGGCCAGAGGGAGGAATGAGCCTGAGGTGAAGAAGAAAACAAGCAAAACACAGAACGAGCTCAACAGCAAGGGGTAGATATTATATAAACCTGCTGAGGTCAGGGCTTTGGTTTTGATATGATATTTATCTTTGCAAATGAAGTTATCAGATTATCTTTTGCATGAATTAAGTTAAATGTTACAGGCTTAAACCCTTACATAAATCGGCACAGAGGTGCTCTGGGTTGCGCTGGGAGATCAGGCGGGAGCGGCGCCGTTCAGAGCTGGAGGCAGGCTGGCAAGAGGCAGAAAGGACACTTCAGCCTTTGTGGTTTTGGAGTAGGTTCAGCTTGACAGTGAAACTGCCAAAGTGTTGGTGTTTGGGGGCATTATTGTCATGGGAGTTAACAAGAGTTATGCACTCAACCCCCCAAAAAATCTGTAAATGTAAGTGCTACTTGGATGGGGAATTTTCCTTTCCCCTGATGTTTTTGGATGTGGATGTCTGTTAATACCTCTACTGTACATGGCTGAGCCTTGTAATGACTTTATCTGTCTGTGGAGGAACTTCTAAAGTTTATCTATAATGAGGTCTAGGAATTTAATTTTATACTAGCAATGTAGTCAACACTGTCATAAGCGTATCAGACTACGTGGTGAAAAAATTCTTTGTTTTTCCTGATACTTTTAGTAAAGAATTATTCTAGGTGAGGAGGTGGTCTTTGTGACCTACTAATTCCCTTTCAAATTTTTGCCTTTTTTCATGATGAATTTATACCCATTCGTTCTTGTGCCATCATAGTCCTTCAGTCCAGATAGTTCTTCTCCCTCCCTGGTGCTTACCCTGATGTAGTTGTAGGTGACAGTCCCTCCCATCACAACCTTCATTCCTACTCTGCAAAGAGGATCAGATTCTTGTTCACATAAACACTTTTGTAAAGCTGGAGTTATTTTATTTAAAAAAAAAAAAAGACAAAAAAAGAAAAAAAAAAAAAAGAAAAAAAAGACCAGACTGTTGAATTGTTGATTTTCAGAGACAAGGAGGAGGAGATCCCAGCTCAGGGAGGTTTCTGCTTTGGAAGAGTGGGTGGGTTTCCCTCCTGTTTGGTGCTGATGCTCTGAGCCTGGTGGCAAAGAGCTGCACTTCAGCATCCTCTGGAGCACTGGCATGGGGAGGAGGAACCTGGGGGTTGCTGAGATGTTGCTGATGACTGCCATGCAGTCATGTCCCTGGAGCAGCCTGACGGGTGAAGGAATGGGGCAGAGAGGAGCTTTTCTGAGAGGCAGGGAGCGGGACGCACAGTCCGTGTCTATACAGCACATATTGCTGGTCAGCTGGCTGGGGAAGGGCTGGGACCCTTTTGATTTATCTGTGCAGAACTCAGGACTCTCGAGAGCTGGACAGTTTGACTTGTCAGGATGGCAGCTGACTTGTTTGATGAGTAATGTTTGGCCGTGGGATAAAGCAAATCCAGGTTTAAGTTGGGAAAGGGAGGGAAGCAGACTGGTTTCACAGATGCTGATAGACTCTAATGGTTTTATTCAGTTTCAGTATCTCCCAAATTTGAATTTTTCAATAAAAGAGTCTCTCTCATTTTTTCCTTATGGAAATCCCTACATTCTTTCAATTACCACACCTCATGAATTAATTGGTAAGTAATCAGATTAAGCTAACATGGCTGCATCAGAAGCTGATTTTAAAAACCCAAGCAAAACAGCAGAAAACAAGTCCTCTGTAGAAATTGCCACAGTTGATTTTCATTAATGTAAAAATTCCAGTGAATTTTTCCTTTGCTTAAAGTGCTCTTATCTGTCCCAGCAGTTCCACTGATTCTGTACAAAAGAGTCTCACTGTAGACAGAGCAAATTACCATCATTAAATATTCATCTGCATATGAAAGTGTGGAAGGAGAGAGGCAGAGATTGGGGAATATATTGTACGTTGCAATAGTCTCTATTTTTTTTTGTCTTTTTAGCTTCAGGAATGGAGCTGTCTGTCTGAAGAGGACTCTGCCCAAATAATTGTCATCCTCAGGCGTAGACTCCTAAAGACTCTGCTGTTACAACTGCATCTTTCCCAGAATGGCTGAGAAGGCTCCACCAGGGATCAACAAAAAGTCTTCAAGGTCTGCCCTGTCACTGCCCCCGGAACCGGTGGAGATCATTAGGAGCAAAGCCTGCTCACGGAGGGTTAAAATAAATGTTGGTGGGCTCAACCATGAGGTGCTGTGGAGGACTTTGGACAGACTTCCAAGGACACGATTAGGAAAGCTCAGAGACTGCAATACCCATGAATCTCTGCTGGAAGTCTGTGACGACTATAATCTAAATGAAAATGAGTATTTTTTTGATCGGCACCCGGGGGCTTTCACTTCCATTCTGAATTTCTACAGGACAGGGAAACTGCATATGATGGAAGAAATGTGTGCTGTTTCTTTTGGCCAGGAGCTTGATTACTGGGGGATTGATGAGATATATTTAGAGTCTTGCTGCCAGGCAAGATACCATCAAAAGAAGGAGCAGATGAATGAGGAGCTGAGGAGAGAGGCGGAGACAATGCGGGAGAGAGAAGGGGAAGAGTTTGATAACACCTGCTGCCCAGAGAAGAGGAAGAAGCTCTGGGACTTGCTGGAGAAACCCAACTCATCCGTGGCAGCAAAGGTAGGATGAACAGTAGACTATACTTGGAGACAGTAGAAAATGGTTCCGTGACCCATGTGTCTGACATGCAGGCATCAACAACTCTCACTAAAATATTTGGTGAAAGGACGAATCTCAAAACCTATAGATCGTGAAGTGAATACACCCAAATCTGTCCTAAAATTCACTGAAATCAGCAGAAGGAATTTTGTTGACTTCAGTTGATTTTGGGCAACTGCTGCACTTTACTTTGGTTTTATATCATCAGAAACGTGGGTGTGATTGTTAATGGGCTTCATACTAAACGCTTGGGTGAAAATACTGCCAGAGAACACAACCTACCCACTTTCTGGTTAGAAGAGCATTTTAGTGTGGGAAACATCCGTTCCAGCATTGCCTCTTGCCCTGTTACAGGCATTGCACAGGCATGCTGTCAGTGTCTCAGAGGGTGTGCTGGACAGGTTATCAAAGAGCAGTGTCAGCAGCTGCTGTTTGCCATGGGTTTATATTGTGCAAGGACTGCAGGGTGTTTCTCTTATTTGTGATCAATAATTAGAGTGTTTTGTATGATAGTATTAAAGCATATATATAGATGTATAAATATTTGTATGGATAGATATATGTGTATATAAACAAGTACCTATTATATAAACACATATAAACACACATGCAGACATATGTAAAATGTCCATATATTCAGGCAGAGAGGAGGAAACATGCAGATGAATCCTCGTTCCAGTACTGCTGTCCTCACACAGGCGAGCTGGCAAGAACCTGCCTGACAGACTGGAAGAGTTTATCCGTGTTAGGGAAGTGGGACTGCATCCACAGGTGCTGGCACTGCTGTTTAAAGGAAATACCTTTTCCCCTCTTCATTGTTCTGTTAGTGATGTGAGGTGCTGTTTAATGTGAGGTAAATTGTGGAAGCTTGTCTCCAGTCTGAACCACTCACAGTGAAAACATTTGGTGTTCTGTGTTCAAGTTAAGCTCGACTGTGGGTTTGTTTTCTTCTGTTGTTGATTCGTTATCAGCTGTTAGACTAAGGTAAGTATCAAAGTATGGTGATGGAATGGACAAAACTTTGTAACTTAGGACTGTTGAGGTAGTCATAAAGTGAAAGCAATTCTTTAGTTTCAGTTTTTCATTGTGGGCTGCCTAACAGTTTAGGCAAGGACCTTTGTAAAATATGTATTTTTTGTGGCAGAATATGAGGCTCACATCTGGAATAAAAGCTTATAGGATTAAAAATAAGTTATTGGGGATATTTTTAGGAAACAGTATGAATACATTTTCTGCTTTTGAGACACATATTATGGGCCTGTGGTGCTTTCCAGGAGAAGGAGCAGAGGGGAGGCAGGTGGGCCAAAGGAGCTGTGCCTGGCAGGGCTCTGGAGGCCACGTCACACACCGTGGTGCCCTGGGACAGGCTGGCACCCGTCAGCTCCCCCAGCAGTCCCGTGGCACCACTGCTGCAGAGGCTGTCAGGCCCAGCCCCTCAGCCCTGCACGGCCTGCAGGTGACTGGTGTGCTCTGTGGGGCACCTCTCGAGCTCCTGCTGGGGCCCCGTGGCCGGGACACGCTGCGTGCGGGCTGGCAGAGCACCCACCTCCAGGTGCTGCCTGGGTTACCTCCCACCAGCACCAGGCCTGGCAGCCAGAGGAAACCTGAGTGCTTCTCTGTGCAGTCTCTGAGTTTTTATTTATTTATTTTGAACATAGAAAAGAAGGGAATTTCTTACAGAGCTTGAGACATCTGCTTAATTAGTGTCTTCCTAAGACTAGCTAGGAGTCAACCCGGTAAGATGGCCCAGGCGAATAGGGCAGCACTGCAGGTTCTCAGGGTCCCTGCCTGTGACTCCCATTCATTCTTTGGCTTGGTGTACAAATGCAGAAATGCAGATGGTTAAACTTGCACGAGTGCTTACTAGTGATCAGACTTTTCTCATGACTTAGCAGTGCCCCATGAGGGATTTGCCTGAACAGAGGCAGGACAGCTCTGAGGCTTTAAGAAAATCCCCCTCTGACCACTCAGGCCAGATTTCTCCTCAGGCTTGCAAATGAAAGTAGAAGTTTCTTTCATTTCCCAAGATGTCTAAATATTTATTTTTTTACCTTATATCCCTTTTCCCTCATCACCTGTTTCGATTGAATATTAGAGTTCTATGTTTTCTTGCTACAAGGAGTACCATATTGCATTTCTATACATGTTGCAATGGGCTTCATTATTTCAGTTGCCTTCTGACAAAATTAATGCTATTTGATGTGATTTTTGTGATTCTTTCAGTTGGAAGTCACTGTATTCCACACACTGGGGTTTGTCTTTCTGGAAACCCTCAGCCTGTGAATACACACGTGAGCCACAGTTCCAGTCAGGTACAGTGATGGCATCTCAGAGACGGCTGTAGAAACTTGGCTTAAAGGAGGGCAAACACTGTTGCAGCACATGCAGACTCGATACGAAAGACAAACAGGCAGAACTCCATGTGAAGGACAGTATGCTGGGATTAGTTGGGTGTACTTCCAAACAGTGTGGAGTTACCACAGGCTGTGTTAGGCTCAGTTGCAAGGTTTTACCTGAAGTTTTGGATAAAAACGCTTCCAGATCTTGTCTTTTTCTGTTATGTCATAAGCTGATCATTTGTCCTGAAGCAAGAGTCATCTTTCTCCGTAGAAATGGAAGGGGTGGTGAGATTTTGAGAGTGGAGAGTTGGGAACGAAGTGAGGAAATAGTACCATGAAGCCTCAAATTCAAATATTTGCTCCCTTTAGAAGTTGTAGAGACAGAGATGAACTCGTGTCCATGTGCTTAGCTGGCACGCAGGCCCCTCCTCCATCGTCCAGAGCCTGGGTAGCACCCAAGCAGGTAACACTTGCTCTTTGATCTCCCTCATGTAACCTGTCAGGAATGCTGCTGGTGGTTTTGGTTTGTGGCTGTCATACCACTGCCTGAGTCTGAGATCTCCTCCAGTTCTGATCCAAAGCTTACTGCAGTAAGGGGGGGTCCTGCTGTGGATTAGCGGGATCTCAGGACAAATCCTTCTCCTTTCCAGGTCAGCTGAGGTTTGCCACTGACTTCCTTAAAGCAAGGTGAGCTATGACAAGGTGACAGGGTATGAGCAGCAGGCAGTTTGCAGGATCTGTGACTGTCAGTTGCAGAGAGCAAGAGGGATGTGTGGCAAGAAGTGAAAACTATGGTTAGAAGCTTCGTTTAGCTGGTAAGAAGGGAACATTGAAGGTCAGGTGCTGTTGCACAGTACAGGCATGCTTTACTGTGTGAGTTTTGTTAATTTTAGCAAATGCAGGGATGCACCTCACCCCAGGCACTAATGAATAGACTCTAGACAAAGCAGTTGGTTTTTAGTCCTTACCTCAGAGCTCTCTGTGAATTCAGGAGAGGATTTAACTGAGGAATACAGGATTTGCCTCCATTTTCCCATGTTCTCATTCATAAGCTTTTTAAGTAGGATTAAGAGGAAGATGTTCAGAAGTTCAGCCATTTCAGATGTGCACACTGAATTGAAATGAGAAGCAGTGCTGGCATTGAGGAGGAACAGGAATTTTGTGCATTGTACATCCCAGGGAAGTCCCGACGGCTCGTCCCCAAGCCACAGAGTTCTGTGAGAGTCTGGCATTCTCTGATTCAGAGTAACATCTGAATCCCTAGACCAGGCATTTATTTACACTTATTGTGTAACCAGTATTCTGTGAAAATTCCATTTGAAAAAAGTTATTTTCCTAATGCATAGTGAAGCAAAACCAAAACGTATTTTGAAACTTTATGGCAAGGACACCTGAAGCAGAATAGACCTTCTCCAGTGGGTGGCCATGGTACATCTGTTCTTCCCCAGAGAAGTCTTGTCTGTCTCCTTGGAGTTTTTGGCTAGGAAGTAAAAAAACAGTTGTCATTTGACCTTCTAATTGCAGTTGCTGGACCTGTAACAGCCGTTTTGGAGCAGCAGGAGCTCTGACCAACCTGTCAGTAATGTGAAGGTCCTCCACAGATACCAGAATGAGCTTTGGACTCAGTGGATGTGAACCAACTGTGGCTGGGCTGCAGCAGTGTTTACAGTTCAGCACTTTGCTGAGCTGGGTATTAAGAACGAGCCTAGCTGAGCTGGTGCCTTTTTAACTGTGTCTATGTTATGTGCAGTGCACGTGAAATCAGAGGGGCCTTACTTTGGCAGAACAATCCAACAAACCCATAAATGGAATGTTCCTTTCCAAGTTAATGCATGAGCTCTTTTCATTCTTGTTCATGGAATCCAAGAGCCTGGTTCTTTTCTCACACTCATTTTATATTGATGAAACTTGGTTGGACTAAATCCTGAATAAATATGGGATTATTCTAGCGCAGATGATCTACTATAAAAATAGAGTGAATGAGGTCAGAAATAAGTGGAATATCTAGGAGAAGTGGAGAGCCTTTCCCTAGAGGTGTCTGACACTGATACTCAATCCTCTTCCATCTCCAGGAGCATTATAAATACCTTAGAGTAACATTATCAATAAATATCACTTGGATTTTCCATTTGTTGTTTTATACCTCAGGTTAGCCTTTTGGATTCAGCTGCAGTGTAATTGCTTGGGATTGCCTCTCCTGGGCTTTCTTCTGCAAGTCATTCTTTCTCCTGTGAATGTCTTCTTAAAGATCAGTGTGACTACTAACTGGTCAAGTATAAAAGATAGTATAAATAAGTTAAAAGTGATGTTAAAAATTACTGGTCACATTGTGTGGCTGATGTTTTGCACGACCCCTGTTGATGCACAGCACATGGAAGGGTAAAACGTTGGCCTTCGTGGCTCTGCAGGAACAGCCTTCAGCTGCTCTGAAGTTACCTGAAACCTGCTGGGGTTTAAAGTGTTCTCTCTTCTGTTTCATTGCGTGGCTCGTTGATCCTTATTTTGTCAACTTCTTTTTTCTAGGGATTTGTTTTCTGAGTTGTTGGGGTTTTTTTTCTCTGCATGACTGACTAACATGAGTATTCCTGGTCTGTGAAAAGTACCTTCATTTATCCTGAGTCTGACTGGAGGTCATGAGGAGTTTGTGTGCTGTACTCAGTCACTAAACCCCTGGGTGAAAGGATTCCTTTGAATAAAAACCAAAAAGGGCATGGCAGAGGAGATTCAGGCCACTGGTCCTTGTTTAGCTGTGAGGTGCATTGTGGCTAGGCTTGCTACAACAACTTGTCAGCAGAGGACACACCTATTATACATGAGGGCCCTGATTCTTATTTTCCCTAAATCTGTTTTAAATATAATTCACACTGTTTAGAATCTGAAGAGTGGTCTTGGGGCAAGTGGAAATTAGCAGAGTGATTGTGCATGACCTCAGAACAGAGCTGAGTGTCATATCAGACATTTCTGTGTTCCTTTGCAAGTGCTCATGAATTATCTCCTCGATTGTCCCACAGTGTTCATTCAGGGGTGAGCTCTAATTAATGGTACAACACTGGTTCGTTTTGGGTTGAAGGTCACATCATATGTACTCAGAGGACTCTAGGGAAACTTTTAGCTTGTTGGTTGTATTACAAAGAAGAGCTGTCACAGAGAAGAGAGGTGTCTGTCAGCAGCTGAATGTTTGCACCAAGAGCTTTGAAGTGTTTAGTGAAAGGAACACTCTTTGTTATGTTTGCAGCCCTTGTTACAAGTTATGTACAAAACACCTTTCTTGCTTAAGTCCTCTTCTCAGTTTAGGTTTACATGTTCTGTGTCATTCTGATTGTGTTACATTTCTCCCTACAAAGGCTTATATTCAATGTACTTTCCTATTTAACTGTAGACCAAAGATGAAGATTGGACAGAGCATTAGAACTGACTCTTTTTTAAAGTGCCATGAATGGCTTCTGTACTATTTTAATTCCCACAGGGGTTTGTGCTGTATATAGTATATCTATATAGTATATCTATAGCATGGTAACATTCATTGAAGGTAAGTGGTGTTTTCTAGCTGATGTGTGGGTTGAACTTCTGGCTTCACCTTGTTGTTTGGGGGAAGCCTGTTAGGAACCTTTATCTGAATGTACCACCAGGAGTGTTGTAGTTTGCACTGTCACTCCCAATATTTCAAAGTCATTTGCCTCCTGAAGCTGAGTTATGGTAAAGCACAGAGGATGGTCACTGGTAATAAGTAAGTATCTTCATTTCACCATCATTTCTGGCCAGGACTCTTACCACCATGCTTTACTTTTAAATTGAAGTTATTTTCTGTGCCAGATGCCAAAGTCAGTCAATGTGACTGTAAGACAAAGAGTTTGTATTAGATCTGAGTCATTTATATTTGATAACTAAAGTGTTTTAATGTCTTGAAAGATAAATGAATATATTGCTTTTCCAATAGATATTATATCAAGGAACACAGTAGACTGGCAGTAGTTAATTGATTTTGTTTTAAGAGCTTGTATATTCTCACTGCTGAGTTGGTCATTAAAAGGTTATTTACCTTCTTTATACTTCTTATATGAAGTATTATGTATCCCATGATTTAACATTTTTAGTCAGCCCAAGTATCATGGGAATAGAGCTAGCATCTGATTTGTCTTACTCCAGAGGTATTTAATACCTCAGTTGTGTAGAGGTTTCCTCCAGCCCTGGGATCTTATCTGTGGTATGCTGGAAGATCTTGCTGTAAACTTAGTAAAAGAAGATACTAAAAACTACTTTTGGAGTAAATGGGTAAGCACATCCTTTGGGCTGATCTGTGTAGTATTAACAATTCTCAGTAGATCAGATGCCGAAATTTCGGAAGCCAGGAGTGGAGATTCACTGACTCCTCTTCAGACAGTCCATCGCTGGCTTCAGGCATTGGCACCAGGAAACACCCCACTGATGGTGCAGAGGGGAGGGATCTTCCCTTCCTCCCAGCTGTGAGAAGGGGCTGACTGTGGTCTTATAGGTACATTAAGGAAGGATTCATGATGAGTCTTGTTAAAGGGGGAAGAAGGCAAGAATAATTATTTAAAAATTGGGTAAATCCATTCTCCGTGTTCAGAAATAAGATCTACCTGATAAAGCTTTGCAAACCAAAGTGTTACAGTGACGACTGCAGGGTGCCTGCACTTGGGACACCATCCCCAGGGCCAGGCAGCAGCTCGTGCCCAGGGGGGCACGGTGGGTTTTAGAGTACAGGAGATCCCAGTGAGTTACCAGCAGGTAGGAGCTGCACGAGAGCAGCTCTCCTGTGCCTGAGTGCAGAGAGAGCTTGACTGCAGTTCACCCCCAAGTATCCCACTGAAGTGTCCCTCACAAGTTGGGAGAGCAGCACAACTCTACAGTGACTGCTGTTTTTACCACTGCTCATAACCTTTTTTTAATGTGTCTGTTGCTGTGGGTTGAGTGCAGCCCAGCCTGAGTGGGGTCTGCCTTTCAGAGCACGTGCTGGGGTATTTCTGGTGAGGACGGCGATGTCCTGTGGCATGCCCCTCGGTAATGCCAGAGGCATCCTGCACGCTGGAGTGTCAGCTGTGCCGTGTCACTTACCCGGTGTCAGCCCCTGGGCAGAGCAGGGTGTTCTGCATTCCCTCACCCCGGGCACATCCTGACTCCTGGAGGCGTTGTGGTTCCCTCCCACGCTGGCACAGGCAGCTGCCAGTGCATTGTCTTCTCCTGAGAGGTGCCTGGAAGCGGTCGGGTGTCAGGGAGATGCACTAATAAATTAAATGGTGTGAAGGGGATGTTATTTGAAGGATTATACTGACCAAAGCTGATGGAATCAAAGGGCTGCCCTTACTATCTGGATGAAGAGGTTCTGTCCTGCTTTTGAACAGCTGAGAGCAAACCAAGTCTTTATGATAACCTGCAAACTGGCCTCTCTCTTTGAGCCTCTGATTTGGTTGCAAGACGTAGAAGAGCAAAAAACTACTCCCAAGTGGCCAGGAAGCCAAAGAGATTTCTGCATGCTCTTATTTCAGAAAAAAAAAATCAGTATATATACAATGTTGACAGGCGAGACCTTTTTTTTTAACCTCATAATATTGCACAATGAGAAGATGTGTGAGATGGTGGAGCCAATGAGCAGTGGTTTTCTCTCACTACTTAAGCACCCACAAACTGCCTGAATCACATTTGTTGAATTTCCAAGTCATTTTGTAGCTACTTGTTGAAAATAATCATACAGGATTTCTTCTAAAACGTAGGAAGAGGCAGGAGCCAGAACATGGGATGCAAACCTGACATTGACATTGGCTTCAAAATGCTTTAGACCATTCCCTGCAGAAGGTGTTTGCAGGAGAGTGAGCACTGGCAGTATTTTCACTCCAGCAGTTCTGCTCATGGGTGTGTGTCCTGGGCCCGGTTTGACCTTGTGCACTGAGTTTCCTCCTTGTCTTCATGGCTGTATCTTCAGAAGGGGAGGTGGGGACACCATGAAAACTGAATTGAGGAATCTCATCCAGAGAGGCAAATAAAAATGTGAAGTTCTGAAAAAGCAGGGGGGATGTGTGGGAAGGGGTGAGGGGTGGGAGAAAGAGAAAAGCAAAGAGAAGGATGGGATTGGGGGGCAGAGAGAGAAAGGGAGAAAGAGAGGGAGAGGAAAGAGAGGGAGAAAGGGAGGGAAAGCAAGAAAGTGCAGAAAGCATAACTGCTAGTGGCATTTTGCTTCTTATGGTAAATATTGTATATTGTATTCTGTAAATACTTTCACTAGGCAACATTTGACCCTCAGGTGAATCCTTGCACTTGCTTCTATGAACCTGATACTAGTTTATTGTAAACTGGATATTAGGTTGATATGTTCTGCTGCCCAATGGTGAGGTTGGTGTGCAGAGTTTTCATCCTAAAATACACGTGGAAAATTAACCCAAAGTGCTGCAGCTGCTCCAGTAACTGTGAAACAGGGAATAATTTCTCCTAGCTTTTCAGTATCTTCTTCAGTCTGGTGAATTCAGGAAGAATCAATGCAGTTTGTTACATACTGGTATATGTAGTTTTGGTTGAAGTAAGTATGTTGAAGAGAGTTTTTTAACTAGAATGTGTAATGAAGATGAGAGATCTTAGATAATGTACTTGATGAGTGTATTATAGGGAGCAGACAGAGATAGACATACTCTTTAGGAATTACTCTTAGCACCCGTTACCACCAGCAGTGATGCAGTGGTGGGACTTGTCTTACTGCAGGGTTGTGTCCCTGATGTTGGTTAATGCCTGTATGGAGAATGAGCTTTTCTGAAACACTTTTCTGAAAGCCAGTTAATTTCTTTTGAAAGCAGTTGAGCTGGTGTGTCTGACTGACAGGTGTCCTTCCCTCTCAGACTTATTTATGGCATTATTTGAAAAAATGATTTTTAGTTTAGGGGGTATCCAATATTGCACTGTGTCCCTGATAGCACATTTGATATGTTTCAGCAATACTGCATCCACATTAATGTAACTTCAGTATTTACAACTCCAGCATCATCAGCTTCCTCCCTAATTTGATTTAAAACCCCAACTCTTCCCTAAGTGTGTGTTCCTGAGGAGGCTGTAACAGGGCACAGTGCTAGGAGGATTTTATTGCTGCTAATCCTCCAGGGAGGCATCCTGCCCAGGCTTCCTCCACTCCCAGGCACAGAAATGACACTGAGCCCACACAGGAGTGCACGAGTAAAACTGAAGAATGGAAGTTTTGAACTGGATTTCCCCTTTTCATTCTCCTGCCTGTATAAACAAGTTTTGTTTTCCCTATCATATCTGCATGAAGGAGTCAATTAGAATGTAGTCAAGCAAAAAACTACAGTGCTGTCTTGCTGTCTTCTTCAGGTGAGATACAGAAGAATCTCACAACATTTTTACTATTTTTGCCTTTTTTAAATTTTTTTTAATATTACCATAACTGTTGGTTTAAAACTCCTCTGAAGCGAAACCTGCCTTGCAGGGAAGGGGGAGTCAGCTCAGTCTCCTGAGGTGCTTATGGCAGAGAGGCAAACACCCCCTGACTGACATGCACTGCCATAACGTTGGTCTAGCATGTAAGAAAAGAGCTAAGATACATCTTTAAGTGGATGAAAACCCCTGATAAATTTATCCAGTGATGTGCAGCACTTTGGCGTTCGTTGTTTGGTGATTTGTCACAGATCAGGTAGATCTCCTAGGCTTAGGGGTGCTATTTTAGAACACAGTTGCTGTTGGGTGTCAGTACGCTGACAAAGTGGAAGTGAGGTAATAGATCAGATGAAGACAGGAACCACAGAGCCGGGCTGTGTCTGCACAGCAGAAGCAGTCTCTTCCTCCCCTTCCACACCAGATCTGCAGTCACGGCCGTGCCAGCGGATGCTGCTTGTTTTGCAGGGCAGTGTGTCTCTCCAGCACGGTCCTTTCCCCTCCCACCTGCCAAAGGAAGGAGATCCCCATCAGCAGCGAGGTGCCTGCTGGTGGGAGGAACGCAGGCGAGTCAGAGAACTGTCTTTGCCTCCTGGATAAGTGAGCTAACATTTGAGCTGTAGGGCTGGTGTTACTTCATAAGGTAAGGGTTCAAGAAAAATGGAATAGGCAGTCTCAGTCACCAGGTGATTTTCCTAAGGCTATGAGACACCAGCAGAAAAGACCAAGGACAAGGTTGGGAGTAAGAATAAAAGAGTCACTGAGTATTTAAATGTGCTGAAATCCTAGTGCATATCTGGATTTTGACATCTAAAAGACACAGAGATGCTCCTCAGTTCTTCTTAAAACCCTTTAACTCAATATTCCTCGTAACCTTTTGTTTCTGTTGTCTGACATTTTGGTCAAAAAGAGAAGGTGGTGGCCATGTGATTTCCTACAAAGACTCTCCAGTCTGCCGTGTCTTCAGCGAAGTTCCCACGTACAAACCTGAGCACACGTGGTTGTAGGAGTGTGCAAAAACAGTGCACAATTGTTGTCCAGCCTACTTAATGTCATGGGGGAAAAAAAAAGAGGAACCACTGTATCTGGTCTACTTTGGCTTTATATTGACTGAAAAATAATGGAGAAATAACATAAAATAACTGGGGCTTTATTAATCCAAAATTTGCCTTATAATGGAGTCTTGCTGTATTCTGGCTTTTAGATAACTGTTCTCTTTTTATACTCTCTGGCATGATCATTGCTTTTCCTTTTGTAAGATGTGATCCATCCTCTCAGGAATTTCTGAATGCTTTCTTGCATCCAGTAGACACCCTCACAAGAATTTAGCAGGTAGTTTGAGCAAGTGAAAATAGCAGGTAGTTTGCTGTAGGCCCGTGAGTTACTCTTAAGGCTGTTCAGTGGATCTCTTCATCACCATGGATTGGCCACGGTCCAAAGCAGCTTATGAAATGTCTGCAACGTAGGATGGCAGGTTTACAGGTAGACAGGCACGCCAGGTAAGTAAGGAACTACTTTAATTTTTCAGGTTAGTGAGAAACAGACATCTGAAGGAAACTGCAGTATTTTCCATGACGTTTTAGCATCGCCTTGCCCATGTTTTTCTAACATGAGCTCACTGGCAGAGCTCGGTTCTGGCAGGACATGGTGCGGCTGGCTGCAGTGAGGTGGGATCCAAAGAGAGTAACAGTGCCCTGGGTTTGCGTTGGGCATTCACTTCCTGCCGCTCGGTTTACAGCCTCCTGTGGGAAGCAGAGACAGTACACAATATACTGCAGTACTCAACCTTGAAAAGACAGGTCTGAGTGCTAGGACTGAATCTTGTCCTTGCCCGATGGACAGTTAATACCCTGAGAGCTGGTGTCATTCACCCAGAGCTGCTGCTGCCTCCCGCCCGCCCTCCAGGCTCGGAGCTTCACGGGAGCTGCCCGCCCAGCCAGGCACGAGCTGGCAACAGGAGCTCAGGGCAATCAGAAGGGTCTGCCCAGAGCTGGTACACCTGGCAGAGCTCTGTCACCTCTGAAGGGGCTGCCCATCTGGCAGGGACTGGGGTCCCCGGGCAGAGGAGGCTGTGCTGCCAGGCGGGGCTGGGGCTCACCCCGCGCTGACGTCCGAGCGGCGCGGTCACACGGCTGCCTAATGCTCTTACAGGGCTCCTCCCTGGGCACAGCCAGGCTGGCAGGGACACTCCTCATCCACGGGGCATGCCTGCTTACCTGCACTGCCCCGCGCCCCACCTGTGCTTGCCTGCACCTCTGCTTGAAGTTTGTTTTAAAAATTGAGTCAGATGCTAAGACCTGAACTTCTGAGGCTGTCACGTTTACTGAGAACAGTCCTCATCCTTTCCCTGTTATGCAGAGATTATAGGTTTAAACTCCCACACCGTTCCTGGGGTAATGACATGAACTCAAAGCATAAGTGTGGACTATCTAATTTTAGTCAGGTGGCAGTGAATTTTCCTGTGCAAATGCACCACATCATCTTCCTTTGTGCAGAAAACAAAACAACTAAGTACACTGCTTAAATGAACCTCTTTGCTAATGCAGACTTATAGTAGCACCAGTTACTACTTAAAGTAGTTTTCATTTTCTTTAGCTTTGGTTTCTCATCACAAGTATGAATTGGTGGTTGCAGATTATACATCCAGAGCAAAGATATGTCCATGCAGAAGGGTGGAGAAGAATTATTTCCTCCCATCCCATTCAATCCTGATAACATATTCTGAAATAACACTTGGCAATGGTAAAGCATTGACTTCATTACCTCCTTAATGTATATATTTATTCCTATTAATTTATCTTCACTTGAGAAGGGAGAACAACAGAGGATGCACTTCTCAGGAAATCCTGTTGTAGTTGCCTTTCCAGTTAAAAAAGAAGTGGTTGGATAAAGCAAGACAAACACATTTGTATTCGTCACTGCAAATTTTATCCCAGATACAAGTATGTAAAACTATCAAGAATTATGCCTGAGAAATGTGTGCTTTTGTTTCCTGAGCTGAGTTTCTGTCCATTACTGTGCTGTATTGCTTTGGAGTGATTTTACCAGCGTGGGACCTGAAACAAGGGCTAGATGTAACTAAAAAGGATAGCCTGCTGTCTGCATTCATGCCTTACACCACTGGCGTCACTGAACCGCCACGGAATAGAATGGGTAAGAAAGAAGTGAGATCTGGTCCTTTGTGTGTATCAGAATGAAAAAGAAGTTTGAAACAAATTGTGCAATTTTTCTTTGAAAAGAAATCCAGTCTTAGTCCACCTTAAGGATTATGATGTATTTCAGAGAGGTTTTGGGGTACAGTGAATATCTGACAGATAAGGTGATTTCCTTGCTGAATTAAGCTGTGCAGAGGACTCAGAAGATATGAACACTGTAAGTGGCTGTAATCTGCTTTGATAGGTTTAGAAAGTCAACAGACAAAAATAATACAAGAGGTCATTAAACAGCAGTGTGCAAGGTTTGGTGTCATGAAGATGTCTGATGCCATGTGCTGGATGTCCTGAAGTATTCACTGAACCTAGGTCATGAAACCCAAGGCAGGATATTGACAGCAGAGTAAAGCTTGTAAGATCTATGGGAAGAGGCTTAGACACGCCAGGAGATTATGTTTGCCAGCTGAAGGAGCAATGTCAAAGCCCACACAGGCACAACGAAACGTTTTGAGGTAATATAGTGATTTCATGGACACCCAAAATGTAATGGTGAATACTGTGGTGGCTTCTTTATCCTACAGAATCATTTTAAGGCAGTTCTGGAATACCTTGTAACTGTACTTGAAATTGAGCTGGAAACTCTTTTGGAGGAAAAGTTTCTGCACATTTTTGTCCTATCAATGCTTTCAAATTCGTAATAGAAACATAAATAGAATATCAAAAAGAGCATCACATTTTGATGATGATTGTCAAATGAGCAATTACATTTCCTCCCATGGATAGATGTCTCAAGGTAAGTGGAGGATGATTTGGTTCTGAACTTGTCAACTATGATCTCAGGTTTCTAGGAAGACTCCTTCGGCGTCCTTTTTGGTGCAGGTCTGTGAAGCAAGGGCACAGCTTCTTCACTGCCTGCAGTCAGAGAACAAACTAGCAAGCACTGGGTGAGGGATATTCAGAAGGAGAATCTCCCATGAACCAGCACCTTCTACGGCCTAGAGCAGGTGACCGGCTGGTCGAGGGGCTTGGGAAGGTCGCCAGCTCACCAGAAATGTCACTTTTGTTCTCCAGGGCTATGTATTACATGTTTATAAAGCAGGACATGTTATGATCACAGGAAAGTGCAGTCCTTCATACAAAGAGGAGACACAGCTTTTTCCTGCACTACAGAACGGTGTGTATGGGCAAAGGACAAGGGAAAGGTGAGAGGTGGAGGCCCAGGGCTAAACCCAGTTCTGCCACAGGCAGTCTGACCATGTCAAGGTCAGATCCGTGTAGACCACTACAGAATCTCCTGGTAACTGCTAGGTTTTATTTTTGTGTATTTTGCCACCCACTCATGAACTGGAAATGAAAGCCTGTTTCTATCTCCATAACCCCTGTTTTCTGTACAGGTTACAGGGCAGGTCCCAGGAGCTCAGAGCCTTGCGTGACAGAAGCCGTGTGCGTAGCTAATAAGCAGATCAAGCACACCGTGGTCCAGGGGAAGGAGCAGGCGACTGCCTTGTTCTCCCCTGTGGTCTGCTTGCTCCAGATGAGTTATATGACCACGTTCTGTCCATTATAGGACTGTTTAAACTCTTTGTCTATGTATTGAAGATTTCCACATGAAAGCAGGCTGTGTAGAAACAAAAGTATACAAAAAAGAAGCAAATGTAGGTGTGGTGAAGCTGATCCTGAACTTGGGCAGAAGAGAATAATCACAGGAGGCAGGTAGATTTTTCAGTTAAATTTTAAACTGATGGATAAATCTTAAACTGCATATTTCCTTCTTGGGCTCCAGTACAGTCTGAGGTGTTCCCCTCGTTCCCCATGTATCCATACAGCGTGGCAGCCCTGGTAGAATTAATCAAGTCTTCTCTGAGTGAGGACTTCAAGGTATTTTTGGATACATTGCAATAAAATAAATAACATCACGCAGTTTTAAAAGAAGCACATGGCATTTCTAATCAATTTGCAGCACTTTAGATGTAGCCTTCAGAAGAAGTTTGAGAAATATTGTCTTACAAAGAGATTGTGGTGGAGATTTGCATTGAAAATTGGGCAGAGAAGCACTGTGAGGAGGACTACAGGGAGGGAGTACTGTGCATTTCTCATGATGTGCTGTCTTCAGAAAGAGCTTTCAGAGCCAGACTTGTTAAATGCACAGTATTAAATACAAATATCAGATTTTTATCAGGAAGGTTGAGATTCAAATACCATCCTAAGCTCATTTTTAAATGCAGCTGTCCTCAGGGTGGTACACTCACATCTTTGGGACTCTGCTCATAACGCTAGAAGAGGACACATTTCAATTCAAGCATGTAGATGGAAATGCTGACTTCAGCCTCTGCAGTACTGGCCATCAGCATCACTAGAGTGTCACCACTGCTGTTGCAAGGCAACATACAACTCCACAGACTTCTCCTGAGCCTCCTTTTGATGCACTCTTTGACTGGAGGAAGTTGTTCCCTTTCCCATGACTCGGTTTCCCTGTTGAAAAGTGTTTGCTGTAAAGCTGCCCACTCCCCTGACACTGGGTGTCTGAGAGATCCTTCCAGGCTCCTGCCCTTGCAGCTCAGGAATAGGCTGCTTCCAGGGCATGAAGGGAGGTGTTTCAGCTGTGGTTTCATCCCAGGTGCCAAGCAGCTGAAGGTGACAAGAGCGTTGCAAGCACCTGAGGCTGAGGCCCTGAGAGAGATAAAAGATGGCTGAAGGAGGCAGTGCTCGTGTTTGGTGCAGGGCTGGGTGGTGTGCAAGCTGTTGTGCACACAGGAGTTGTGAACTTCACCCAAGTCTCCATGGAGAGCATCTTGTGAGGTGTAGGATCTTCTGATGTCATCTCAGTGAGTATTTCAGAGAGTGAAGAGTCATGTTTTTTGAACAGTGTTCTTCATACCATGAGAGGTAAGTGCAACATAGGCAACAGGAGAGTCTGAAAGGACCTAAAGATTCAAGTAACAGAGGAGGAAAAGATAAGGGGTAGAAAATAATTGATGAAACTTCTGTATTACAATTATCTGCACTCACCATAGTTCTTTACATCCAGCCATATTAAAGCATTTGCTAATGAAATGCTACAGTGATTTAAGTGCTATGGTATCATCAGAGCTAGCTGAAAGATGTGAAAGAAAGAAAGAGGAAATGCAAAATATCAGGAGTTATTTCAGACTTTTTTTTAATAGTTCTGGGGTAAAAATGTATTTGAAATGGTTGTTTGTCTTGTAAATACAGCTCATGGGCTTAGTGGAAGTGTGGAAATCAGTAAATTCTGTGAAAAATCATTACTGAAATGCCACAAAGTTCTGCCAAAGCTACTATACTCAGTAGCTGAGCACCAACAATGGTGCTGATAACTGTTAGTGTCTGAGTAGTTCCTGCCAGCAGTTTCCAGGCTGCTTCTGAGTAACCCCCAGCCAGTGGAGTCTGTCAGGAGGAGAGGTAGAGCTGTGTGCAGCTTCCCAAGCAGGACAGGAGGGACAGCATTTAAAGCTTCTGGTGGGAGGTGTACCCCAAAAGAAATGAAATGAGTGCTATTTAAGATCTGAATTTCTTTGAGTCTTCTCTGGTTAGTCGTTTTAGAAGCTTGTCTGGAACTTGGTTTTCTCTGCAGTGTTAACTGCAGGTTTCCTCTCCCTGGGCTGGAGCTGCCTGTGGTGGGCTGGGGTAACTGCCTGCTGCCTCGTTGCCCGTGGTGATGCAGGGTTAGCCTGGAGGCCCTTGGCTCACTTCTCATGCTAAATCTTTCAGCCCAGGCTTCCAGTGGCAGCATACCAGCTCATGTTTTGTGACACACAGGACTGACACAGCCTTGAGAAAGCTGGTCCTTGGAGAAAGGCAGGTGTCCCTGTCCTGGCTGCTCCTGAGCTGTGAGCTCCTCTGGGCTGGGGTTAGTGCCCCTTACAGCTCCTGGGCCAGGGAGGGGCCTCTGGGGCATTCAGGCTGTTACCAGAGCTCTCGCAGCCCTCTGGGTTTCTCAGCTCTGTGCTGTGTCAGATGGTTTCAGACACCTGACTTGGCTTACACATTTCAGGACATCAAATGCTAGCCCTGTGAGAGACTTTTACCAGTTGGTGTTGTAAGTTGACTTTCCTCAAGAAGAATTTCCATCCTGTCATTCAAGCCTGACAGGTGCTACCTCTACCAATTTTATCTCCATTTTTTACTTGTTTTTTTCTTTTGCATCATGTTGGAATGTCCCATTTTCTTCCTTCCTTTTTACTAAGTGGATCTTACTAGGAATTTACAAACAGAGGCTTTTTTACTCAGCATCCTTGCAGTAGGACAGCCTCACAGGGCCTGGGAGCTAGCTGTGGGACTCCTCAGTGCTGTCATGGTGGTGGAAAGTGGTGAGGATTAGACCTCTTTTGTGCAGATGGTGATCTTGTTGAAGTGAGCTTTTTCTGGGCATTGGTTCTCCTTTCACTGGTCTCCAAGCTTGGAAAAAAGCATTTCTGATATAAAACCCTGAAAGGTTGTTATTGTCCTGAAAAGAGCTTGCAGTCTTCAGTGAATAAATTTGTATAATATTAGTTCAGAATTATTTGCATGACAAAACCCCACTTTTATGCTGTAAACTCTTTGTAGAAAAGCCACAGTGAGAAGAGCTGATTAGTGCCATTAAATAGCAGTAACTCTCTCTTCCTTTCCTTCTTTTGAATTATAAGGTCAAGTTTATTGGAATGTTTATTAATTAAAATGAATATTAGTATTCTCTGACTGCTACTGTTACATATATTTTTGATGCAAGATGCAGCAAGCCTAGAACTGCTAACATAATGGAAAAGAATGTCATGAATGAAATATAAATGCAAAATTGTCCTTGATCAGAACAGTAATAGTTTTAGAAGAAAACAGATGGAAGAGGCACTGCCTCACAGACATGTGATGTGAATCTACAGGAATCTTCTCACAGGTGATGTCATGTTTTAGCTATGCCAGCATGACTGCCACACATCTGCAACTGAAAGGTAACTTTGGGGGACACTGCATCTACAGTATTGCATTGAAGTACCATAATGATCAAAATAGTACATATTTGATCTGACTTATTGATCTGACCCCAAAAAAGTAGGTTACCTTATGGACCTTAGATTTGCACAGGAATAAAATGGATTCAAGACAAACCTTTAAGCAGTTCAAGGACCACAAGGAGTGAAGAAGCAGGAATTTGAGCACTAGCTTGCTGGTATTTGAGTTTCATGCAGCTTCCTGACTGGGTTTTGTCCATTGTGTCCAGTGATAGGGGCAGTCACTGAAACAGGAGGTGCTGTGTGAACATCAGGGGACAGTTCATTGCCAGAGGGACTGAGGGCTGGCTCTACAGACTGGAGGGACCTGTTGTTGTGTAGCAGAGCAAAGAGGATGCTGGGCTCCTTGGCTCTTTTCCCTCTTTTCTGGTAACTCAGGAGATTGAACAGTATCTTTTCCACAAGATGTCATCAGGTCCTAGACCCCACTGAGCTCAGTAAAGCTCATTGAGATCTCTGGATCCTACTTACAGAGCAGGAAAGGCAAATACATCTGTGGGGCTGAGGCAGTGTTTCTGGCACTGAGGCTGGAGAGGAGGAAGAGGGGGAGAAGGGATTGAATTGCCATCTGCAGGTACAGTTGCTTTTACCTTTTATTGAGAAATCTCTCATTTGATTCTTCCTGTATTTTTCTTGTGGGTATCCTTGCACTTCCCCACCTTCCAGCCAGTTAGGTCCCAAGGGAGCAGACTTTCCAACACATAGCCCACATCTCTAATGACTCTTCCTTTTCTTTTCAGTGTAAGCTTCTTCCAGGTACCATCATTCACTTTGAGTGGGTTTTGTTTTATTTTTCTCCCTCCTCGATGCTGTGAGCAGTCTCATAGTCAGAGGAGCTGGAGTGGCTGCTAATAATGTAAGAAACTCTTCCAGAGATACTGAGAGAGCAAATATAGGAGAGGCCTGTATTGAAACTTCCCAAACATCACCCAGATGGGAATGTTGAATTGTGACTTAGGAGACAGTGGGAGATCATGATTTCTTTCTTGATAGGGAGATGTGCAGGCCCTGAAGCAAGTGAGGACTCCTCAGCCCATCTTTGCTGCTTTGGTCCCTGTGGAGCAGGAAGAATGTATGGGTCAGTTTGGTTTGGCTCTGTGCTGTTTCAAGACACCAAAGGGTTTAATCCTGTTTTCATCCAGATGGGCTGTTGTGCAGGACGTGGGGATGGTGGTGCCTGAGAGCAGAGCTGCCTGTGCAGAGTCCTCTAGTGAGCTGAGTTGCTGGCAGTGCTTTGCTTTCAGACATGCTGTGTTCAGAGCTGAGAGGAGTTTTCCTGTGGTCTTCCCCTGCACAGAGACCAGCACTATAGTTAGGGATGAACTGCCCCATGTTTTCTGGTGTCTGTGTGCTTGGGTATGCAGGCAGTTAAAATAAGTAACAGACCCAGCAACTTGGGAAGATACATGAATTCTAATGTATTATTTCAGGAGTTTGCACTTGAAACTATTCCTTTAACTGTTCAATGTATTCACTTTTCAGTTCCCGTTGTCAAGTCCTGGTCCTTTAACTGTTCAATGTATTCACTTTGCAGTTCACGTTAAGTTCTGGGCACTGTACTTCACTGTCAGCACTTCTCAGGACCAGCCTCCAATTTTTTGCCATGTGTAGCAATCAATATAATTTGTCATTTTTCCTTCAGACACATCTTGTGTAATCTTTCTTGCAGGGTGAATTTTGTTTTTCCTAACATTCTCTGAATGCAGACTGGCAGAATGCTTTCTGTTACTACTCAAATTAGTGTGCACAAAGTAGAAACACTCACTTTAAAGTAAGTGGCGTTTCTCAAGCATGACAAGGCCTTTATTTCCATTTTCAGTCCTGCTGTTTAAGTTTCTTTGTTTGACTGGTGATAGTCTGGCTCGATGGTGTGAGAAGCAGGGATGTTCTGAGGTGGGGCCATTTGGGCAGTGGAGGAGTCAGCCTCACTGTAAAGCAGTCTAACATCCCACCCTTCCAGGCTTCTTCTGTAACACCCACGCATTTTGCACAGATGGGGGAATGTGATAGATCATGGAATTAAGAAACCCAAAGCTTTTTTGTTAAATTTTTAATCCACTCCTCCCACACTTCCATAGTTCCTTGATTTACAGTTTAATTCAAAATGAATGAAGTACCAGTCTTTACTAGCAAGCATCTGTTCCTAGCATGTGTCAGCTTCCAGCCACATGTCTGATCCTCTGATACTGCTTTTATTCTTCCTTACACAGGCAGGCCTATAGCAAGCAGCATTTATCCCCAACCAGTATTTATCCCCAGGAGCGGGAGAGCAAGGAGGATTTGGAGGAAGAATAAGTAACAGCATTTGTGTTGCTTTTAACAAGACAAGGAATAAATCATCATTTCCTGACCAGTTGTCACTGTTTCTTAAGGACTTGCAAAAGACTATCTTGGGCTTTTAGTTCTACCTGGTGACTTGTCTCCCCTGCCCCAGCTGTGGAGAGGCCCCACTACCAGGCGCTGGGGCAAGAAGGGCTTGGCCAAGTGGTGTTCCTGATCTGCCAAACTCCTTCCAGCACTTTGGAAAAAAGCATCAGTAGCTGAATAATTTTATTGTAGGGAAGGACCTTTGTAATTTCTGGACATTGAATTCTTGGATAGTACTGCATTTTTAATGCATGCTCCTTATTTTCTGAAATGCAGAATAACACTGAGTCTGCCTTATACACCTTTAATTTCCTGAGTTTGTTGCAAATGGTTTCTGAACAGTTGCAGTTGTTTGAGATTAATGTCTTTGAATTAAAAAATACTCTTGGTTCTTATTCACACAGATGTACTTGACATCACAGGCTGAAGTTATTTTTGTTTTGCAGGGTTTAAACCTAAGGGAAGTTCATTCCTCCATGTAGAAATCCCTGTAAGGAAAGCTGGGCAGTATTTCAAAGTGTATGCTGCTCTGATCTGTGAGCCTGAAGGGTTCACTGCTGCCCAGAAAGTAAGGACTCAGTTGTACATCATCATGGATTTACTGAATGACTCGTGCAAACCTTTTTCTGCCTTAAATTTTCCTGGTGATCCCTGTTGCTTAACTTTAGGTGACAGTTCAGATAGTTCCTTGGGAAGGTTGGACTAGACTTGGTTCCTTTGTGGTGACACAAACCCTGACCCTTCACAGCATGCTTTGTCCCTTTCTCACAAAGGGGCTAAGGTGTGATGTGGCACAGGAACTTAACAAGCCTGAGCTGGCTGCTGGCAGGTAGGGCAGGATGTAGCTGTGACAGCAAGAGAACAAGGATTTGGAGGTCCCAGCCTGGAAGAGCAGGGCTAATTTCTCTCTAATCTAAGCAGGCTGCTCCTTTATTAGTAATTCTCTGAATTTCTACAGGACACCTGATATCTCCTTGTAGTGACTGTGACAGCACAGCTAAGAGGTATTAGATAATTTATCAGCAAGTAAAGTAGCTTGGTTGCATCTAATCTGTACAGAAATTAGAAACCTATTTTGAGAAGCGTTTCCGTGCTGCAGCATGGAATATTAGCTGGGCAAACTGAGTGACACTGGAGCATGCAGGTAGGTGTAATCCCCTGGGCTTGCCTCTGCCAGAGCAGGGGGCTGCCTCCCCTTCTGCCTGCTGCATCTTAAGGCTGAGGAGTGGCAGAAGTTTTGTGCTCACTGTTCACCTCATGTAATGCTGTCCGGAGGGTAAGCCAGGTCTTTCAGTTAGACATTAGCTGCTATTTTCTAAACTTTTTTGCTTTTCCATTTATTTGAGCACTGTAGAACTGTCTCTGCACTAGGTATTTGACATTGAATAGCGTGAGGTGGGGGAACAAAACTCCTCTGCATGGGTCTGTGGTGCTTCACTGGGCCCTCAGGGCTCCCTGTGCTGCAGGAGAGGTCCAGATGAGTAGGAAGTGATTTGTTTTACAGGGTTTAAACATAAAGGCAAGATCATTCCTCTGTATAAATCCCTGTAAGGAAATCTGGGAGTATGACCCAGTATGGCCCTTCTAGGGAAAGGACTCCCAAAACTGTCTGCACAGCCCCCAGAGACTGAAGAGAAAGGACCAGCACCTCAGCCTTGAACTCTCCAAGGTAAAATATTAGACATTTCTGTTCTCCACTTGATGTGGCTTCTGCTGTGAATTGACTTTTCCTTCAAGTTGGGTGTCCTGGTTTGAGTTAAAACGGAACTAATTCTGTCCAGAAGTTTTACTTTTCAGCTCAGTCTCTTCTCACTAACTGCACTTTCTGCAGTTAGCAGATTTCTGCAGACAGCATCTGCTTCTGGAAGCAATAATGCTTGATGGGTGTTTCTGCCAAGGACTTGCATGCTTATGTGTGCTCCTGATCAGACCAAGGTCTCTGTTGAATCTTTTGTACCCTGTTGTGGGTGCAGTGTCTCCAAGAAAATTCATCTGGAGTCATATCTTCATAATGTACTGGAGGGTTCCCTGCCCAGCTGCTTTTAGCTGCTGTGCTTAACTCCTGTGTTCTCCTGATGAGTGAGGGTTTTCCACTGCTTATCCCCAAGTGTCCCTCCATTGCACTGAGCACTTCTGCCAGTGAGCAAAGCTCAGTGCCACCTTTCTGGGACAGCCAGGTTAGGGGTTACATAAAGAAAGACATCAGTTACTCCAGCACAACTTCCCCTGGGAAGTGAACGTCTGGAAAAAGTTACTTGACTTGAGAGAAGAGAAATAATTTTTATTCCAGAGTGGAATGGCTGCACAAGGGACATATCCTGGCACTTCTGCTGATGTAATTATTCTGTGTGCTTGTGTGGGCAACTTTCACACGTGAACAAAGCCTTAAAGTACGTTCCTGTCCATGTGAGGCTCTGCATTTTCCCAGGGTAAATCATAATTCACCTTCAGTCTGCTCATCTTTCTAAGAGGACTTTTTTCAAGACCCCTGTGTCTTACTTTATTATCAACACTTGGATACTTAGCTCCTCTCTGCTTTGCATTATGTGCAGGTTTCATTACTGTATTTCTGTAGCAGTGGCCATGCCTTGCTCTGATTCCTGGGATCCTCAGACACATTCTCACTGTGTGATACATTCTCATTCCTTAGAACCTTTTGTTTGTTTTCAGCCAGTTTTCAATCCTCCTGATAGTGTTTGTATCCAGTGTAATTTATATTAATTAGGAAAGTAAGACCTGTTTTGAAAGACTCAAATACATCACTAAAAGTCAAATAGCATCTGCTAGGCTCCCTTCATTACTTTATCTACCTGACAAAGTCTGCACAAGATTTTTTTTTCTTCATAATCACATACTGTATCTTAAGATTCCATCATCCTCTAAATACTTTTTTCTTGTAAGGTTGTGTTAGTGTGCAATTGGCTGATTTAATCTTGTGTAGCATAAGGAGTCATTTCTCAGGTAACACTTGCTTCAACCAGTATAATCCAGTATAATCCCAGCTGACAGCCTGCGTGCTTAAAGGAATCCAGTGTAGCATTCAGCCTCTGCAGGTGCTTTCTGTGCAAGGTGGGCAATCTCTGGACTGGCACTGCTGCTGAACTGGGCAGCCTTGGCCACGGGATCTGTTATGGCCTCTCAACTGCTTGGCACCACTGGGGTCAATGAAGTGCTGAGAGGATGCCTGGAGTTGGCTGAGGGTCAGCCTCTTACTCTGTAAGGCTCCACTGATCCCTGGTCTGCAGTAAGGGAAAGCTACAAATGTTCTTTCTACCTCAACACAAACTGAAAATCTGTGAAAGGTGTTTTTAATGCTGTTTTCCTAAGGAAGGTTTCTGCATTCATGCAGAATGCTGATATTGACTTTTGTGCTTAACTGGCTTGTGAATGGAAGTTATTCAATTTTCAAAGGAACAGGCAGAATGAAGCAGAAGCCTTGGGACTCTGGTATCTAACTCCTCCTGGATGCAGGAGTAAGTAAAAATTTGCTGCCTCATTCAGTGGTTCACTGAAGAGTAATTTTTTTCTAAAATAGGGATCAAATGCCCTTTGGAAGTATCATCACTAACAGGCCTAGACAGTCAGGTGCCTGCTCTTCAGAGGACTAGTATGTGAAATGGATGAACACAATTTTTTCCCCACCTCTGTCTCCTTCAGCTGCTTCTGGCCACAAAGACCTGAAACCCATTAGCAAGGAAAAATATGGGCAAACTCAAGACACAGGGTTTGTGTCTAAATAAAGTGGCCTGATTTAGTGGTGCCACTATTCACAGGGTGGTTCAAAGTAGTCTGAGATGGTGTATTGCAAACTTGATCTGAAATAGGAGTTGTGAAATACAGGTTGTGGGTATTTTCTTGTCTGAGTGGACAGTTCTCATTAGGCAGGAGACAGACCATGAAAGCATTCTTGGTTTTTAAAAAGCAATTGCTCAAAGTACCAATTTCAGCTTTTTACAGTGTGGCATGTGGCCCTTCCCTTGGTTTTGACTGATCTGAGTGACCTGCCTTCAGATCTGCTCTCAGGAGCCAAGGAGTAAGTGGCATGGAGTGGATATTAGTTGATGATAAACTCCTGTAGGAGCCTTGGGGATTACATTGTCTAGTTACATAAAACTCAGACTGAGCATGGTTACTGGCATTAGGGTAGATACAGACAACTCAACAGTCACTTGCTCTCTTGGATAAATTTTCTATTGGTCTGCCAAAAACTAGAAATGTAAGTCACTGAAGTGGTTTTTAATGGAATTTATGTACCTCATTTCACTTTCCAAAATACTTAGAGGTTTCTGGAGTATGAATTTACTGATAGATGTGTGATGAGAAAAGCCTCATGGCAAATGTCATTACAGCTCTCTAGGATAAGGTGCAGTTTCCAGCCCCTGACTGTCAGACCTCCTGCTAGTAGTGACCACCCTTTAGTTCAGGGGAGACAGTTAGGTCTGAGTGCCTTCTAGTTGACCTCTGTCAAAGGTGAATTGAGTCCCAGTTGCCCAAATGTCCATTTCTAGATTCCTGGTGATGAAAACATGCTCCATGGTAGTCTTGCTTTTCCAAAAGGTTGGTGCTAATCTTGTACACAGATGTGTATTCCTGCATTGGTCTGTGAGGCCAGATCTCGGGTCAAGAAGGAGCTCAGGTCTCTTTGATAAGAAGCTGTTCCTGTTAGTCCTGGCTGCACTATGCACCCTGCTGCTTCCAGCTGTTGGTGCCCCTCTACCAGCTGCTCAGAGCTGGTCTGGAGGCTGAAACAGGAGTGCCATCAGCACAGGGTGGTCAAGGTGTGCTTCTGGCACCCTGGTCATGGGGCTGCCCCAGCCTGGCTAGCAGTGGGAAACAGTTATTGCTAAATTCAGCTGGGCAGATGGGCACCATGCACAAGAACAACTGAAAAATTAAAATCAACCTGCTTATCTCTGCTGGGAAAGTTTTCTGATAGTGCTAGTGACTTAGATAAGCAAAAGTACTTTTTAAAAAAATGTGGTGAATCCCCTTAATCTCATTACATAATTAAAAGCACTCAAGAAATGCATTGATTTTCCTTTTCTCTGAAGGAAAAATTTGTGTCAGTACTTCCAAGTACGAGAATCTTCATTAAGGCATTACTCTGTGTGTGCAGGTCCTGTTAATTATGTGTAATAGAACTCCAGCTCTGGTCCTGAGGCAGATAAATACTTCACAGAGAAGCAGTGCAAGCTTCTGAATCGACTGGGGTCACACTTCTGAGGATGAAAGGACAGGGTTTAGTGTGGTACTGACAGAAGCTGTCATTAACTGCATTTTTTGACCTTTTCTTCCCACAACATCTTCCTTGTGGAAGTGCAGATATTTTAGCTATTCTATAGGTTGGGGGGTTTGTCAGTATTTATTTCCATTAAATGTACACAAGAAAGCAATGAAAAATTGGAGAGATTGGGTGCAGTACTTGAAGCTAGTTTGAGTCTCTTACAGGGGCTGGCAGTTTTGCTGTGGCAAGGAAATTACTTAAAATTAAAGAATGTGAAAACTCCTCTGAAACTCTTTAATTTTCTTTTTCCTTGTTTTTCTTTCTCGTTGCTCTTGAAGCCCCCAGTGTCCCTGAGGTGGGCAGCCCTGGCCCAGGGGCAGGGCGTGGGCTGCCTGGGCTCTCTCCCCGCGGGAGGCTGGAGCCCGTGGCTGCTGTGCTGGGGTGTCCCTGCGTCAGCAGGGCCTGGCTGCCCGGCCCTTCCCGGGTGACTTAGCCCCAGGAATAGCAGGCGGGTCACCGGAGGACTCCACCGGTGGCAGATCACTTAATCAGCCCTCACAAGCTGGCTGCTGAATCAGGCTGTGCCTGGCTGCCTCCTCCAAGGGCTGGGCAGCGGTTTGCACCTGCGGAGCTCAGAGGAGGAGGAGAACCCCTGCAGGTGGTGAGGCTCTGGAGCCTCCCCAGCTCTGCTGTGCCTGCCTCCCCAGCACTCCTGGCTCCTCGGGCCTGCTGCTGCTGCTGTTCTTCCATGCAGTCCAGGAGCAGTTCTAAATATTCCTCAGAAATGTCTGAGGGATTTGCATCGTGTTTACTTCATTGGGGAAGCTCATTACAATAGGAAGTGTCATGGGAAAATAGACTGGATGCCTGACTAATGCCCAGGGTTATCTGTAGCTTGACTGTGACCTACTGTATTTACCTTACCAGAGGCTTAAGAAGTCTTGCTCTTGTGAAATATAGTTGAAAATCGGACTGAGTCTGTTTTCTGCAATTTTGCACTTGGAGAAGTAGTGTGGCAATGTGCTGTTGTGCCACAGCTGATTGTCAGTGTGACCTTTTATTCACTTGGGTTGATGTAATGTGATTTTAGTGGTGGGAAAGTATCCACATGTCTGGAGATGCTCTACATAACACCAAAAAAAGCTATGCTCTTATTTTGGTCAGACAAAGAATGCAATTAGTGCAGGAAGAGGAACAACTGGATTCACACAGATTAATGTTTGCACTGATTCTCTTATGCAATGCTCTATTATCTGCATTTTTTTATATACCTATTTTAAAATTTTTGCCCAGGAAATGCATTTCATTCCTGGATGAGCTCCCACTTGTGTTATGTCTGCTATCCTGGCTAACAGTGGCAGCTGGAGACTCCAGAGCTATTAGTCTTAGTCTTTGCAGCTGCCCACTAAAAAGGCAGGCTTATGTCAGAGGCTCAATATGTTCACAGTGAGAGCACTGAACTCACACCCACCCTGTGAGTTCACAAACAGTGCCCAGTGAGGAATGGGCCACGTCAGGTCTGCTGCACGAGGAGCAGCTCCACAGCGAGGCCTCTTCAGCTCCAGCAGAACACCAAGAGGGGTTTGGGAGATGAGAACCTCCCACTGCTGCCTTACAGTTTGAGGAGACAGCCAGACAAATGTAATTTCTCAAGTTCCAAACCAGCATGAAATGCATATAGAAAACAATTTATGAACAAAAAGAACAAGCAAATGAATGGAAGCAGCAATATTGCATTGCTTTTTTCATCTAAGTAGTGTTATACTGGTGATGTGTTGTTATCAAAATGTATTCAATTATACATGACTATAACTTGATATATTTTATAACTTATGTATCATTTATCATGATATAGAATTTGATTATATTTTGGTAGAATCAGAAAGTCCACATAAAATAATTGGGCTTGTGAAGAGAAACAGCAGGAGCTTGTAATTGGGAGCAGAAGAGATGGGAGAAGTGCACTGGGACTCTGGTTTTGTTGTGGCAAGTTGCTAGATGAGATTATCTGGAGTGTCTCTGTCCAAGGAGCTGCAGGAGTACAGGTTGAGAGTGCTCCCTGGAAGCACTGTCACATTCAGACATGGAGCTGGAAGGGATTTAACTATCCCCTGCTGCAAGAATGGGTTATCCTTAAGACTTTGAAAGAATTACCAGTTGTTCTAGAAAAGAGTGAATGACAGCAATATCTCATCTAGTGTCTGAGGTGAGCTGTTGACTCCTGCTTTGGAGAAACTTTTGAGAATTCACTACTGCTTACAGAAGTCAGTCATCTTTTGTTACTCTCCCCCAAAATGGCATGTTGCCTGGCTATTAGTTTGCTTGTGGTGGCTAATATTTTAAAACTTCTAATTAGAGCAGCTAAGTGTAATTGGTGAATTTTGTTCTATCAACACATGGCAGCTGAAAAGGGTCTGTTCCTGTGCAGCAGTCTGCTGGATATGCTAATTAAATTCCCATCACGTTATGACTTGCTGTTTCAAGTGAGCCTGGCTGCTGTTCTTTGTAATGCGTGTGTGGATCAGTCAGAAATTCCCCCTGCAGTTTTATTGTCAGTAGTTTTTCTTCTTTAAACCAGAGCTCAGCTTCACATGTACCTGAGCTCTGGTTCTGTGACAGGAAAAAACAGCAAGAAAAGGCATTTCTGTTTATATAAAGCACTCAATGGGAATCTGACCTGTGTGTAAAAACAAACATCTGCCTCCATTGGCTTAGAATATTTAGGATGTGGGACTAGCCCAACCAGCTGGGGAGCAGGGTCTTGTGGTTCATAGTGGCTGTTCTGAAATCCACAGCAAAAATTATCAAACTGATGTTTACTTTGAAGAATCAAACTGTTCCTCTCTGCTTTGAAGTGTTTCTTTTCAATCTCCTGAAGTTGATGTCTGCAATAGCCTAAGGCTAGGGTTTGTTAGTGTTCTGATCATGGGAAATGAACCTGTGAGAATTAGGTCTTCACTTTTTTTAATCTCTGTGGGGAGAACTGACAGGTTCTAAACAATGTGTCTCTGGATTCTCTTTCCTTTAATTGCATTTGCTATTAGCTTTAACCACACCATAACCATGTCTGTTCTGTGATGGCATTTTATATTAAAGGAAGCCTTTGGATTATAAATTAGATTTAGCTAGTAACAGCCATGTCATGTCTTTTATTGCATTTTTCATTTGTTGATGTTATTTTATGAGACTTCAGACTGTACAAGCTTCCAGCAACTGTAGATCTCCCCCTCACACTCACATATCCAGTGCTATCAGGAGAGTAAGTAGGAATAGAAATGAATGATCATCAGATCTCAAATCTTACCATTAAATCAAAACCCCTGGAGAAGTCAGCGTGGGTTGCTTTCTGTGGTAGTTCAAAACCAAAAGTGCAGTCACAGGAAGCAGCAGTACTGCTGCTTTTTGCAAATTAGCTAATACACTTTGTTAAAAGCAACCACTGAACTGAATGAAAACAAACCAGTTGCAGCCAGCTCTGTGGTGGCTCTTTACCTCTCAGCCAGACACAGCCCCAGACCTGAACTTCTGTGGGAGCAATCCTCCCAGCAGAGAGCACTCAGTTAACTTCATCACCAGTTCTGGCAGCACATCTGTTTCAGACAAGTAGGTAATAACAGTGACAGCCAATGCCAAGCCTGTTCCTTCAGCCCTCCAGTGTCCTTGGAGCAGAAAAATCCCTGCTGAAGAAGACAGCAAAGTGATTGTGAGGACTGCTTTTGTAACAGGCTCCCAGAGGGCTAGAGTCCAACAGGCAAGGCTTTTGTCCTTGAGGAGTCATGCCATGAGCAAGCCACCATGTGTGTTGTGTGATGGAGACCCTCCTGCTCGTCACACTGCCTGTGATCACACCAAGCTCCTGCATAAACCATGGGGGGGATAGTTCCAAAGAAACCTTTTACAAAAGA